>NC_041408.2:88479618-88779618 GCF_900747795.2 Erpetoichthys calabaricus
TCTATTATGGCGAGGGCAGCCTGTTCATAGCCTGAAGACTGTGCCGCTGCACTGCATTAGGAAGAATATTTTAAGTGAGTGGCGGGCTCTGGTTGCTCCGACTGTGTTTGCTGAAGATAAGCCTCTCAGAAGAGTCACAAATGAGGTCTTCAGAAAAGCCCAACCAATACAAAGCTGCTCAGTCATTTGATACAGAAGGGGTGGGGGGGGGGATTTCAGAAAGGACAAAGCGCAGAAGGCGGCAAATGCAAACTCCTCCATATACAGTAAGGCGCCTTTAAAAAGTGTTCTCCCCTGTCGAGGTTGTCACATTTTTATTATTATAAAATGCTAAGACGCAGTGGATTCAGTTCCAGCTTTAGTTTTTGACACTGATAAACAGAAAGAGACTCTCTCCTGTCAGAATTTTGGCCATATTACCCGTACATCAGAGCAGCTAATCCACCGGACACTATGCAGTACTTGGCTTGTAGGCCAATGAGGAAAAGCTTGGGCTCCTGCTGGAAGAGGTGATGATGAGGCCAGCAGGGGGCGCTTACTCTGTGCTTTGTGTGTGGATCCCAGTGCAGCGATGGGGACATTAGTGCTGTTAAAATGGTGCCGTCTTTCAGCTGAGACATACGGTCACATGAAAACGTTTGGGAACCCCTCGTAATTCTTTGGATTTTTGTTTCTCATTGGCTGAGTGTTCAAAGTAGCGACTTCCTTGAGTTAAGCTGTGATTTTCTATATTCCTTTTTCTGGATTGTTGAACCTGTGCTCTGTTTTGTGCGATTTTTGTCTTGGATTTCCTTTGCCTTTTGGACAAGGACTTTTTTTTTTTTGTCTTTTGTGACCCACAGAGCTTCTTGTTATCACAGAGCATTTGTGAAGAATAAACCTTTTTTTTTAATTTTTATTTATGAAAATTCTACGGCCCTCTGATAAATAGATAGATAGATGAAAGGCAATATATAATTAGATAGATAGATATGTGTAATGCACTATATGATTAGATAGATATATGAAAGGCACCATAGATAGATAGATGAAAGGCACTATATAATAAGACAGATGGATAGATAGATGAAAGGCAATATATAATAAGACATGGATGGATAGATAGATGAAAGGCAATATATAATAGATAGATAGATAGATGAAAGGCAATATATAATGAGACAGATGGATAGATAGATAGATAGATGAAAGGCAATATATAATTAGATGGATAGATAGATAGATAGATGAAAGGCAATATATAATAAGACAGATGGATAGATAGATAGATAGATAGATAGATAGATGAAAGGCAATATATAATTAGATGGATAGATGGATAGATAGATGAAAGGCACTATATAATAAGACAGATAGATAGATGAAAGGTAATATATAATTAGATAGATAAATATGTGTAATGCAGTATATGATTAGATAGATATTTGAAAGGCACCATAGATAGATAGATAGATAGATATGAAAGGTGCTTTATGATAGATAGATAGATAGATGGATACTTTATTAATCCCCAAGGGGAAATTCACAAGTTATTCTTGTAACAAGCTAGTAACAAGAAATTCTGTGTTGCTAGCAGGGGGTTTTCCACAGTATTTCCCCCTCTAGTGGGCATTTTTAGATCTGTTTGGGACTTATGTGCCTTGAGACTCTCGAGCATTGGCATTATGCCTTGGAAGGGCACCCTGTGCATTTTGTTTTTCTCTTTGTCATGTGTGTGTGCCTGGGAAACGCCTTCCTGCCTCTGGCGAGGTAAGCAGTCCCATCCTGGGACACTTATAATATCATTTCTCTACGCTGTAGCATCAAAGAGTCACCTAAAGTGGGCATCTAGCCCCACCCTCGAACCTCTGATAAGTCTCTGCCCCTTCTCCGCTATAAAACCCAGATGACCAGTGACCCTGGCATTAGATGTTGACCTGTGAGAGAGAGAGAGGTCTACCTGCAGTCAAGGCTATTAAGAGGCACATTGCTGTTTTTGTTTTGCCGTTGCCATTAAATGGGGTGACCCAACTTTTAGCCCGTCTATGATGGTCTGTTTGCAGGCTACGTTACACCACTAATTCCATGAAGCTGTGTCCGATGAAGCAACAATTGTTGTCTTCACAGTCTCTTTAATAGCACTCACTGTAGCTTGTAACTCCTTTCAGAGCTCCTTACCAGTCTCTTGGTGGCCCCCCACCTCATTCGTTGTCTTTAGCGGATGGTCTGCTCTAACAGATGTACACCACTGCTACACCCTTTCCACTTCTTCATGGCTGGATATTCAGAGACTTGGAGATTTTCTGGTCTCCGTCCCCTGACTTGTGCTTATCATGCAGTCCCCTGACTTGTTCTTTTGTGTTCATCGCGTAGGTTAGACCTCCATACTGACTCCCCACAAGCCGGCCCTTCCACATTCAGATGCGTTTAGACATCAATCGATACAAACCCCAGACAGGTAACCTCCATGGAACTCATTGTGTGCACCAGTGACGACTTTGGGGTGTCCTTTTAAAGTGCGGGCTGTGGATACTTTAATGTGATTGGTTATTTTGCGTTTTATGTTTGGAATAATTTAGACCACTTTGCCGAGATCTGTTTTCACTTTGAGTTGGTTTCAAAAACAGTCCAGTTAAATCCACTGGGATTCAATGTTTTGTGACAATAAAATGTAAAAATTTCCAGTGGATGGGTGAATACTTTCTATAAGCATTGTACTCTTAGCAGATTTTTTTTTTTTTTCGGGGGGGGGGGGTCTTGCAATATGATACACCAGGCTACAGCTGTAGATTCTCAAGGCCTGCCACCCCTCCACAAAAAAAAATTAATAAAATAAATAAATAAAGCAGGCCTAGACAACGGTGGTTTTAACATAAAATGTCACTCATTGACAAATGGCAGAAGTGACGAATCGAGACTGGCTGTGCGCTTTGTTCCAGAGAAATGAGAGACGCCGAAAACATGCCAAGGCATTGCCGTTACAGATTGATGGTCGTGTGACTAAACGCCTCTCATAAAGCACTTTAGTGTGTGTGTGTGTGTGTGTGTGTGTGTGTTACACGTCTTCAAATGAGGAGGTGGATTTCTCCTTTCCTCGGGAGTCATTATAGAAGGCAGGCAGCAGCCGAGATTGGGGAAGTCTGCCAGAGGGCTGCTTACACTTCAGCTTTCCTGCTTGAATTGATGTTACACTTGTCTCCCTGCAGTCCTCAGGCAGGACAGGTGACAGCTTTGTTTGTTTATCCAGGTGGTCCACACCTGCAGCTGAGGGTGGGGTGTAGTCCAAGTGGACGTGGAGGAGAATTTGTTTTTATTGCACTTCTGTTTTGTCATGCACCGCTTTTCTGGAAACTTCTATGAGGTCGGATTATCTCAAGTTGTAACGTGAGCTACCGCAGCTCTGCTGACGACACACAACTATATTTATTCAATGGCGCCTGATGACCCCGACTCTCTTGATTCACTGATACAATGTCTTTCTTGTGTCTCTGAGTAGATGAGTAGTCATTTTCTCAAACTAAATAAGCAGAAATCTTAGTGACTGGCAAAAACAGAGGGTATTAGAAATAAACTTGATCCATTAGGATTAAAAGTCAAGACAGAGGTAAAGAATTTAGTGGTAACTATCGACTTGGACCTAAATTTCAAATTGCATACTAATCAGATTACTAGGACAGCATTTTTTCACTTAAGAAATATAACAAAAGTTAGATCCCTTATAACATTGCAAGATGCTGAGAAATGAGTTCGCGCTTTTGTTTTTAGTCGACTAGCTTACAGTTAGTCAGGACCACCCAAAGAAGACATCAGTCCATCACAACGGGTCCAGAATGCAGCTGCCATTATCTTAACTTGGTAAAGAAAATCCGAGCACATCACCCCAGTCTTAGCATCACTACACTGGTTACCTGTGTCATTTAGAATTGACTTTAAAATACGGCTTATGGTTTACAGAGCCTTAGATAATCTTGGAATGCCTGTCACCGTACACTCCAAATCGTAACCTTAGATCTTCAAATGAGGATCTGCTTAGAATTCCAAGGGCTAAACTTAAAAGAAATGGAGAGGCGGGTGGCCTTCTGCTGTTAGGCACCTAAAGTCTGAATAACTGACCGATAGAAATTTTCCAGGCTGATACGGTGGAGCCTTTAATAAACTTCTAACATCTCATTATGTTAACATGGTGCTCTCAGAGCTTCATGTTAGTATCACCCTGATATTCTGTATATGCATTGAATTATCGTTTTTATCATGGCTCCTCAATCCGTACTCACCCCTACTTTCTCTGCTGTTCTTTCTGTGGTGCCAATCTGTGCCACCACCACCCGATCAAAGCACCGTGATGTCCCTCCATTGATGGATTGAAGGCCAGAGGTCCACATGACCATCATCATTAACCAACTCTTCCACGTGAAGCCTGAAAACCATGAGGACTGATTGAGATCATTGATGTTAGGGGGGCTGGGTGGTCTCGTGGCCTTGGAGCCCCTGCAGATTTTTTTTTTATTTTCTTCAGCTGTCTGGAGTTTTTTTTTGTTTTGTTTTTTCTGTCCTCCTGGCCATCGGACCTTACTTTTATTCTATGTTAACTAGTATTGCCTAATTTTATTTTTATATTTTTTTCTCTTCTTTATTTTGTAAAGCACTTAGAGCTACATATTTTGTATGAAAATGTGCTATAGAAATAAATGTTGCTGTTGTTGTTCTAAATTAGCCCTTTCGGCTGACATACAATACAATACAATACAGTTTATTTTTTGTGTAGCCCAAAATCACACAGGAAGTGCCGCAATGGGCTTTAACAGGCCCTGCCTCTTGACAGCCCCCCAGCCTTGACTCTCTAAGAAGACAAGGAAAAACTCCCAAAAAAAAACCTTGTAGGGAAAAAATGGAAGAAACCTTGGGAAAAGCAGTTCAAAGAGAGACCCCTTTCCAGGTAGGTTGGGCGTACGGTGGGTGTCAAAAGAAGGGGGTCAATACAATACAATGCAGTACACAGAACAGAACAATTTCTCAATATAGTAGAAATAAAAAATATAAATTTTAGAAGTACAGAGCAGAATTTAACAGTAGATGATATATCCCATAATAAGATTTGGATTTGTGTCGAGTCCTGGAGACCTCATCCTTCAAGCTGCCTCCCCCATTTGGCCATTCCACGGCTGAAACAGTGCTGGGCCAGCCAATCCGATGAAAGGACCCCTCTTTCTCATGATTCCTGCGATCCTCCATCTGGGATGACTTTTCCTTAGGCAGGCAAAACAACTTGGCAGGTGGGCCATGGCACCAAGTGCCACATTTGAGTACCGAGAAGAAAAACAGAATAAGTGAGGGTTAGTATCCAATTCTAACTGTCATGTTACTTATGTTTTAGTGCTAATGACTAACAACAGAGATGCAGTCTGTGCAGTTCATCAGCAGCTCTAGTCAGGGTGTGCTAAACTGAAGTAGTGAGTCTTCAGCCGGGATTTAAAAGCTGAGACCGAATGGGCATCTCTTATAGTAGCAGGCAGACCATTCCACAGTTTAGGGGCCCTGTAACTAAAAGCTCGACCTCCCACTGTTGTTTTATTAATCCTTGGAACCATAAGCAGACCGGCATCTTGAGATCTTAATGTGCGCTCTGGTTTGTAAGTCATGATAAGTTCAGACAAGTAAGCCGGACCTCGACCATTTAATGCTTTATATGTTAAAAGAAGGATTTTGAAATCTGCCCTAAACTTAACCGGGAGCCAGTGTAAGGATTTAAGAACTAGAGTTATGTGTTCGTATTTTCTTGTTCTTGCAATAATTCTATTACTAGTACACATATATGCAGCCGTTTTTGTAAAGCACAGGTACGTTTGCAGTCGCTGGAAGCTGGCGTGTGCTACTATTAGCGCAGACTGGAGAGACTGGCATACAGTCCGCGAAACACAGAAGTGAAAATGGATGCTTCCGGACTGTGCGCACCACTTTTAGTTTTATTTCCTCAAGAAGATTGAAGAATTGGGCAGCTATTGTATAATAACCAGTAACGGCGCACTGCATGATAACGTACAGTGAATCCACTTGACTTGAGCATTCATAGTTTTCCTCCTCTTTCTCTGTACGTTTAGCATTCGTTTTCTCAGAGGTTGATGCGCTTGCTGCTTCCTGAGCGGCTCTCCTTTTCTCGACCCTAGTGATCCGCTTCTTCTCTTCTTTCGTCTGCATATTTTTTCATGAAAACTAATTAAGTCAGAGTTTGTGTTGCAATTACTTAATAGGTTTTCTTTAATTTTCCATCCATTATCCAACCCGCTATATCCTAACTACAGGGTCACGGGGGTCTGCTGGAGCCAATCCCAGCCAACACAGGGCGTAAGGCAGGAAACAAACCCTGGGCAGGGTGCCAGCCCACCGCAGGGCACACACACACCAAGGACAATTTAGGATCGCCAATGCACCTAACCTGCATGTCCTTGGACTGTGGGAGGAAACCCACACAGACACGGGCAGGAAACAAACCCCGGGCAGGGCGCCCACCCACACACACTCAGACACCAAGCACACACTAGGAACAATTTATGATCGCCAATGCACCTAACCTGCATGTCTTTGGATTGTGGAGGAAACCGGAGCACCCGGAGGAAACCCACGCAGACACGGGGAGAACATGCAAACTCCACGCAGGGAGGATCCAGGAATCGAACCCGGGTTAATTACTTAGTATGTTTTCTTTAATTTTTCACTTAAGCTGGCACTGAAGTCTTCAATCTGCCTCAAGAATGATTTAAGATGTGAAGTGGTAGGAGAAGTGATGGCAAAGGTGGTAGGGATGAGAATGGCACCCATACACATGCGCCACCCTGCTGGCCGCTGCTGAGAGTTGATTCTACAATAAAATAAAATAAAAATAAAAAGAGGAATAACCTTGGAGGTCAATCATCACCCAGAAAGCGGATAGTAGATGCCATGTAGTATATGTGTACCAAATTTCAGGTCAATCGGTCAAACGGTTCGCGAGCTACAGGTGATTTAAAATCCTGGACAGACAAACGGACAGCTACGGTAGCGTATTATAGAAGAAGATAGTGATCATTTTTTTTGTTTTTTCATTTTTGAGCTTCCTAGACACACCAAAGTTCTAGAATATCTCACAAAATAATTTTTCCCATCAAAACACAAAATCCACGGCCGAAACGGTTTAAATTGAGGTCCCAGCTGAGGTCCCATTTGCTTGAAATATTCGAGTTCAAACTAACCATCTTCAGGATGGCTTTAAAGTATTAATTCTACGTGAAGTCTTGTCTGACTAAAGTTAAAGAGGAGCAGGGCGCTTTTCACACTGCCAATCCGTAGTGAACTAGCAGTGAATGGCTTGGGCAGCAGCAACGCTGGGTGACGTCATAAAGATGAGACATCCATCTGTCCGTCCGTGTTCTGGAAGTGCAGCCTATCCGTGCCATGTTGGTTGAGAGGTAGGAGGTCACGGCCCATTGCGGGGTATCACCATGTTGGGTCAAAGCAGATTAATTTAGAGCGGCCCATCAGTTTAACGCACCTCTTTACCTGCGATGGTTTATCGTTATTGTTGTTGTTGTTTAACCCTTAACTACTCACGCCTGTGTATTTTGTACACCTTCTTCTTCTTCTTGTTTCGGTTGCTCCCGTTAGGGGTTGCCACTGCGGATCATCTTCTTCCATATCGTCCTGTCCTCGTCATCTTGCTCTGTTACACCATCACCTGCATGTCTTCTCTCACCACATCCATAAACCTTCTCTTAGGCCTTCCTCTATTCCCCTTGCCTGGCAGCTTTATCCTTAGCACCCTTCTCTCATTATACCCCTCATCTCTCCTCTGCACATGTCCAAACCAGCACAATCTCACCTCTCTGACTTTGTCTCCCAACTTGAGCTGACCCTCTAATGTCCTCATTTCTAATCCTGTCCATCCTCGTCACACCCAATGCAAATCTTAGCATCTTTAATTCTGCCAGCTCCAGCTCTGTCTCCTGTGCCACCGTCTCCAGCCCATGTAACATAGCTGGTCTCACTACCGTTCTGTAGGCCTTCCTTTTCACTCTTGCTGATACCCGTCTGTCACAAATCACTCCTGACACTCTTCTCCACCCACTCCACCCTGCCTGCACTCTCTTCTTCACCTCTCTTCCACACTCCCCATTACTCCATACTGTACTTAAACTCAACCACCTTCACCAACTCTACTCCCCTCATCCTCACCATTCCACTGACCTCCCTCTCATTCACACACATGCATTCTGTCTTGGTGGTCTTACTGACCTTCATTCCTGTCCTCTCTAGAGCAGATATTCACCATTCAAATCACTCCTGACACTCTTCTCCACCCACTCCACCCTGCCTGCACTCTCTTCTTCACCTCTCTTCCACAATTTTTTTGTACACCAATCTCAGTTATTTTTGTCCAGCGTCCTACTGGCAGCATTCTCCATTTCTCGTCAGCTTGATGAGTCGCAATGGTGTCCCCCCCTGTGTGCCCTCAGCCGGCTTTATGAGTGGATGCCCAGTTGCAAGTTCCATGTGCCGCATTTGGTACTTAGGTATGTATGCCAACGATGAGATGTTCTTTGCAGACAAAGTCATTGCTAGAAGAACATTCATCAACTGAAGTGAAATGGGATCCATGTGCGAATCCTGCAGTGGATCACAGTGTGACCGGTGACGAATGAGCGCTGCAGAAGTGGATCAGGTTTATTTTCAGGTAGTCCTAGACTCGGGGGTCCCCAACTCTGGTCCTGGAGGGCAGGTTTTTCATTTTAACCCTTTTCTTAATTAGTATACTGAATTTGCTGCTAATGAACTTCTTTTGAAGTTAATTACTACTACTACTAATACGTCTTTGCATTTATATAGCGCATTTCTCACTACTCAAAGCGCTCAGCAATTGCAGGTTAAGGGCCTTCCTTGCTCAAGGGCCCAAAAGAGCAGAGTCCCTATTGGCATTTACGGGATTCAAACCAGCAACCTTCCGATTGCCAGTGTAGATCCTTAACCTCAGAGCCACCACTCCGCATACTACGACCATGTGGAGTGATCCGGCTCACAGGATCCTCAGTGTTGAGGACCTGACCGACTCGACCAGGCCAAGGGGATGCCCACGTAACACCTGGCTGCCATTTCCATAGATCGATGGCCATTTCCGGAGGGTGGGACTGGACCGTGTGTCTGCCCTGTTATCAGCTGATATCTCAACCTGTTTCATCATGTGGTGGGTACAACAAAGCGCTGTCCCAGTGCCTGCTCCCCAACCTGACCTGATGTAGTGTTATAAGTGGACTAACATTTGCAATGTTCCTTAAATTGAGAAATGCAATAGGGGAGGTTTGATTCCCCTTTGGAGAATCGTCTACAACCATTAGAGCAGAGCACCATCAACTGCTTAAAAAAAACCCATGGCGACCCACCACGACACACTTTGCAAACCGTATGCGACATAATGGTGATGCACTGGGCTTGCACAACCCAAAGGCGTCCAACCATAGTTTAAGGAACTGCTAGTGTGATTTTTACACCAAGATGCTCAGTTCAAAGATCCCTGATTGGAGATGTCTTCTTTATACTTGTAGTCCATCTGGGCCTTGACTCCAAGGTGGTCCTGAAAAATCTCGTGCTGGTCTGGGGAATACCCGACACATTCCTGGGGCCATCTCTTCAGATTGTCTCTCGTCAATATGGAGTCCTGCCTTGGCTGGTTGCCCATTACAGCTTGGTGTTTGCTTGCATTTCTTCCGTGCCAAGCTGTCTCATGGGCAAGTCGGTGGCAATAACAGTGTATTAGAAAGCCCACAGCAGCTTAGGGTTATATATATGTATTTTTTTAACCTCGTCAATTTATTGTACCGTTTACTTCCTATTTGAGCTCTCCCTCGTGTGCTTTATTCCTGTATAATAAATCCACCCATTGTTCCTCATGGCTTGTTTGGTTCCTTCTCTGGGTTCAGGGACGACTCATGAGCACCCTCTGCAGGCCATGCTGTCTGTCTGAAACACAGTAGACTGCCATACAGAGATGTATGCAACAGCACAAGAGCCGTCTTTAAATCGTGGTGTGGCAAAATCACTGAACCTGATGATCCATCAAAGCTGAAAGAAAGGTTACAAATGAGACAAGGCCGTTTGGCTCATCTTCTTCACGGGGATGACAGCAGCTTATTGATCTTGAGGTTTCAAGGTGTTGCTGAAGGTTTCCAGAATGATGCTTTGATGATGGCAACTGACTTATTTCATAATTCCCCGAGCTCTTTGGCACATGACAAGCACGCGTGACCCACGGGTGCCCCTTTCATGGTCACCATTTTAGCCGATGCCCGTCTGTATTTGTTTTTTTTTTTTTATTAACGTTTTCACCATGCGGCAGTTAACCCGTTCACTGCCCCAACACTGTGACTGTTCAAAGGTAGCCTCTTTCCAACCCTACTCTATCAATTTGTGTCCATTCCTCGTGTCCATTTGTACACACTGACCGGTGTATGTTGCTAGACATGTTTTGATACTGCAATATTAAACTAAAAAAAGAAATGCACACAATGCTGTACTCGGCCAGTTACCTAAAAGAGAGGCTTCCCCCTCTTTAGGAACCACCACTTTATGAAATTTCACATATGTGAAGAATCAAATGGGCACCTGCGATGCCAACATTTGATCATCTCTCCCGTAGCCTGTGCAAAACTGCTCACACGTTGATCTCTGATGGCTCATGAAACTTAGATGAGGATCTCATTGATGTCTCATTTTAGAATCGACTTTGTCACAGATGTTTCTCATTAAAATTTCTTAGAAGTAACAGCTTTAGACAAAAAAGAGACATCAGACGCAATTGAGGTAAAGGAGCCCACATTGAGAATTCGGTTTGAAATGCATGTTACGAGGGACGTTCAAAAAGATTCTGCACTTCCATTTTTTCGTTGGAAAAAAACGGTGAAGGCGGTAGGAGTAGTAATGGGGCCTTAAAAAGTTGGTATGACGCTGGGAAAATTGCATCGCAAAGGAAGGTGACTATAAAAAGAACTGATTTTGAAATTCTAAATAAAGAGAGTTAAAAAGAAAAAAGTGTGGAAACTTTTAGAACGTTCCTCGTATATTACGTGAGATCTCTTTCTGGCCTTGTTTCAATCTCTTTCAAGACTTCACATTTTTTTTTTCTTATTATTGCCCTTATCTGAGGTGCATTACAACATTTAAGATATGATTGCTTACATTTCTTTTGTTTTTCTAGTTGTCGCACAGACCGATGAATGGCTTCCTCGTAATTACATGGTGTCAGCGGTGGGATTTAAATGCATTACCTCAGGGCTTGTCATACTGCCTGCCTCTTTTTCCAGAATTATTTAGACCTAATTGGAGCACTGCAATATAAATGAGAGCAACTAATAGTATTATTCAGAAGCAAGGATTACGAATTTGTAATTACTGTATAGTAACGTGTTATATTACCGCCAACAGACGACCATACATTTCACCATATATTACTAAGCATGCCATGCCAGTACTTTCAAAGTGGAAAGACGCGCACCCTAATTTTTACAAAGAAAATCACGAAAAAAAATTTCCCTGTGTACGACACGCGTTGTGATTGTATAGGAAGAGTTTAGGGCACGTTTTCCGCGAAATGCCCTTCTGTCTTTGTTGCATGACGAAAGAGTGAGCGAGAGAGGGAGAGAGTGCGAGCGAATGAGCAAGAGAGATAGAGAGGGTGCACGAGAGAGAGAGAGAGAGAGCACGAGCGAACAAGCAAGAGAGAGAGAGAGAGCGCGAGCGAACAAGCAAGAGAGAGAGAGAGAGCGCGAGCGAACAAGCAAGAGAGAGAGAGAGAGCGCGAGCGAACAAGCAAGAGAGAGAGAGAGAGCGCGAGCGAGCGAGCAAGAGAGAGAGAGCGTGAGCGAGCGAGCAAGAGAGAGAGAGCGTGAGCGAGCGAGCGAGCGAGGGAGAGAGCGCGAGCGAGCGAGCAAGAGAGAGAGAGCGCGAGCGAGCGAGCAAGAGAGAGAGAGCGCGAGCGAGCGAGCAAGAGAGAGAGAGCGCGAGCGAGCGAGCAAGAGAGAGAGCGCGCGCGCGAGCGAGCAAGAGAGAGAGAGCGCGCGCGCGAGCGAGCAAGAGAGAGAGAGCGCGAGCGAGCAAGAGAGAGAGAGAGAGAGAGAGGCGCGCGAGAGAGAGCGCGCACGAGAGCGAGCGAGGGAGAGAGCGCGAGCGAACGAGCAAGAGAGAGAGTGCGAGCGAACGAGCAAGAGAGACAGAGAGGGCGCACGAGAGAGAGAGAAAGAGAGAGCGCGAGCGAACGAGCAAAAGAGAGCGCGAGCGAACGAGCAAAAGAGAGAGCGAGAGAGAGCGCGAGCGAACGAGCAAAAGAGAGAGCGAGAGAGAGCGCGAGCGAACGAGCAAAAGAGAGAGCGAGAGAGAGCGCGCATGAGCAAGAGAGAGAGAGCGAGAGAGAGCGCGCACGAGCGAGAGAGAGAGAGCGAGAGAGCGTGCACGAGCGAGAGAGAGAGAGAGAGCGTGAGTGAACGAGCAAGAGAGACAGAGAGGGCGCATGAGCGAGCGAACGAGCGAGAGAGAGAGAGAGAGCCCAAGCAGAAGAAGTAAACATTACAGTGTGGTACCCGGATGGGGGTGGTACCCAGCTGGGATGCCTGAGAAGACCGGAGGAGGGTTTGTGCCTCCTCCGGACCTCGAGGGGGCAACCGCCCTGGGGGCCATGGGTACAGAGCTGGGAAGCTCGACCCTGTAGGGGCCCGTGGTCACCACCAGGGACCTGGAGGACCCTGGACCCCAGCACTTCCGCCACACTAGGAAGTGCTGGGGGGAAGAGGAACAGGGACACCCGGAGTGCTTCCGGGGATACAGCCGGCACTTCTGCCACACAGGGGTGTGTCGGTGGGAGATTGCCGGGGACGCACCTGGAGCACATCCGGGTGCTTATTTAAAGGGGTCGCCTCCCTTCGCATGATGACTTGAGTCGGGTGGAAGAGTGGACAAGGTCTCAGGAGGAGGAAGAAGGAGGCGGTCTGAAAAGAGATAAAGGCATTGTGTTGGCCAAGGACTGTGGGGTATTGGGGTCGGTGAGTGATTTTTGTACAATGGAGACCCTAAATGAACGTGTGTGGGGTAATTTAAATGTGTCTGCCTGTCTGTGTCTGGGTCATATTCCACAACAGAAAAAAATTTCCTCGTGTATGATGCGCACCTGATTTTCTAATGCTAATTTTCGGGAAAAAATGTGCGCGTGGTACACGGGTAAATACGGTATATATCTATTTATATATTTTAACAAAGGCGCTATATTGCGCCCGACCCGACACAGACTGGACACGGGAGGCACGTATAAAAATAAATAAACTTTTATTTTCTTCAGCTGGAGGGCACATCTTCCCCGTGTCCCCCAGCCACAACACAGTCCCAAAGCACAACCTAACACACCGAAACACTCCTCTCTCTCTTCTTCCACCATTCCTCCACAAGCTTTGTCCTCCTTCTCCCGACTCTGACTGTTGAGTGGTGGTTGCTGGCTCCTTTTATGGCCCACCCAGGTGCTTGATCACCTGTTTCCGGGTGGGGCTGAAGAGTCGTCCACTTGGGCTCAGGAACCCATGCAGCGCCCCCTGGTGGCCACCCCAGATCCCAACAGGGTTGTGGAAAACTCCATCTCCCATGGTGCCCTGTGGGAGGCTGAAGCAGAACTCCAACCCAGGGGGGGAGCCATCTTTGCTTGCCAACCCCCCCCCCCCCCCCCCCCCCCCCCCCCCCCCCCCGGCCTGCGCTGCGTGCCAGCCACTTCACATCTCTGCCTGTCGCGTTTGTGGATTACACTTTCACCAAGCAACAAGTCTTTTAATTCTCGCGGATACGCCTCGTCATTGGGAAAAAACACTACTTTTCCCTGATGGCAACACGAATTAGACGATCTACAAGTCTCTGACTTAAAGTTTAAATCCGAACAATATATGCAATCTCTTTTCGCTCTTCCGTTATTTCACCGAGTGTTTGCCCTAATGCGATCTTTACCATCATTTTTTTAAGACTTTCGAATTTTCATACTTCCATTATTTCTAACCTGCTCTGCCAAAATTTTTGAATTCTTTACGACGTCCTACTTTGTCATCTACTCTTTGTCTTATATTTCCGGCCCCGGGTGTCGTTAAATCTCTTGGCACAAAGTCTCGTCTCGCGGGACGTGAAAGTGTCTCTCTGAGAAAATCACGTCTTCTCCAAGGATAAAAAGTCTCGTCTCATCCCATATATATAATGTGTGTGTGTGTATCTATATTAGGGTTGCCAGATTAGAAAATTAGAAATACGGGACACTCTTAAAATCACTCTATATATCTGTCTATTATAAAAAAGAAATCCTGTCCTGGAAAGCAAAAAGCAAGTCTACGATACGTGATCTTCTCAGGAGACATTTTAGCAGTGGCGGGCCGTCAGGGCCTGCAAGGCCTTCTCTGCTGGCCTAAAGAAATATCTGAATCACAAACTGATGTTAATTATATTTTGTCCATGAATACTTATTAAATAATTCCAAATAGTCTGTCCGCTTCCTTTCATAGCTTTTCTGATGGCTGCGCCTGCTTCCAGACATGTATTTTCGTATTAAAGCATTTAACCAATCACATTTCAGCCATCATTTGTTGCCAGGCAGGGTCAAAGTCAAAGAAGTCTGCCAGGAGGCCTTCACAATCCGTTCTGCAGGCCCTCTAACACAAAATAAATGTCGATTAAACCGTTGCTTCAACCAGTCAGATTTTGAGTTGGTTTCACTAGGGCCCTCTAGCAGGCGTACGGCAACGTCACCATATTCAGACCCGTTGATTGGATAGGATGGTGTAACATAAAAATCTGAATGAGAGCATCATGGGGCAGCTGTACACATTGGTATGTTTGGCGGTGAGCATTCCCGTGTCCACTGCTTCAGTCGAGCGGACATTTTCAGTCCTAAAGCGAATTAAAACTTATGCCAGAAATACGACAGGGCAGGTTTGACTTTCAGCATTAGCTTCGATGGCAAAAGAAAGGGACTTCGTGATGGAACTGAAGCGCACGGATAATCTGTACAGCAGAGTAATTGAACTGTTTTTGAGGAAAGAGAGGAGGATGGATTTTGTTTACACATAATCCGAATTTTTGGTGAGTAAAATGTTGCAATTTTCCTAAATAATATTGCAAGTTTATGAGTTTTTATTGATGTTTTTTATGTGTGTCGCGGGCTGTAGCTGCAGTAGAAAGGAACTTGTTCACCCCTGGTTTGTCTATTCAATAAAGGCATTTATTGTGGCTACAGGAGTTATCAATCTGCAATGCAACGGCTCTTTATACTGTATTTCTGCATATTAAGATGGTTTTTATAACCATAAATTAGTTTTTGAGGGGCGGGTTGATTCAGACGGAGCACTACTGAAGGCCTAGGTGTGAAATGCACGGTCCGCCACTGCATTTTAAAGAGCCGCGAGACCAAAGACACGCCCTACTTACAATCTATCAAATGTGACAATAGGCAGCAAAACATTCAGTCTTGTGTAGGATTTGGACACACACAGATCCAGGGCTCTCAACGCATATAAAGCGTGTAAGGACAGTACGTTATAAATTAAATGACGACATATAAGCGAAGAAGAAAGCAGCGCAGAGAAAAGAGACTCAAATGCGTTGGAGAGAAAAAAGAGCAAAAAAGAATAATCGAGGTGCAAATTCAGAAAATAAGGAAAGTAATTATCAGGCTGGAACAAGTGGAATTGAAAATAAAGCAGGTCCAATCCGGCTCAGAATTAAATGACAGTGAGGAAAAGACAAAGTAGAACTTCATAATGACGTTTACAAACGTTGACGCTAATCACATGCAGAGCAGGTTAGAGACTTTGAAACCAGGGAAATTAGAAAGGCTCAAAAAAAAAACGTTGGTGCTATACACCTGTGGAGAAAGTTAAAGGATATGAAAGTAGGAAAATTAGAAAATAAATAAAAAGAAAGTAAAGATCGCAGTAGCATAAACAAACAAACTGCCTCATTTAACTATGCACCAGTCTAACTTTGGTTTTGCACAATAATTACTACACTATTGCACCTTAACACTTAATTCTACTTTATTCACACAATTTTACTTATTTATTATGTTCTACTATACTGTTATCTTTCAATCTATGACTTTTTGTTAATCTAACTGATATTCTTCTAACTTTGCACAGTTTTTGATAAGCGGACCAGGATGCATTTCACTGCGTGTTGTCCTGTATAACTACAGTTAGGTCCATAAATATTTGGACAGAGACAACTGTTTTCTAATTTTGGTTTTGTACATTACCACAATGAATTTTAAGTGAAACAACTCCGATGCAGTTGAAGTGCAGACTTTCAGCTTTAATTCAGTGGTGTGAACAAAACGATTGCATAAAAATGTGAGGCAGCTAAAGGATTTTTTGAACACAATCCCTTCATTTCAGGGGCTCAAAAGTAATTGGACCATTGACTCAAAGGCTATTTCATGGGCAGGTGTGGGAAAGTCCGTCGTTATGTCATTACTAGTCATTTAGCCCATTACAATAACGGGCGCTAGAACAGTAGTGCATAAACATTAGTAGGAACAGTCTATATTAAATGGCATGGGACTTTGACCTCATTCTTTTTGTTGGTCGTATTTTTCTTTCTTTCAGCCTTTCTTTTGTTGATGTTTACTTGCTGAGCTGACCGTTCTTTGTGGGCTGCCGCCGTGTATTGTGTGTCTTTAATTTTCTGTGACAGTAATACTGTCTTGTACGGCTCTATTCAATAAGGGCGCGCACAAAAAGGCGAGCTTCAAAAGGGCAACCTCAATTGAACGCGGCGAATAAAGGCGTTCGTAGATAATTTAGTTCAAATGGCTCTGGAATATGTGAAGAGCAACAAAGGTGCAGATCTTTATTTACGCGCGCCTTTATTCGCTGCGTCCAATTGAGGTCGCCCTTTTGAGGCTCGCCTTTTTGTGCACGCCCTTATTGAAGGATACTGTCTTATACGTCCGTAATATACCTTTAATTTTCTCTGGCAGTAATACAGGCGTGTGCGTCGGTAATACGCCTTTAATATTCTCTGACAGTAATACTGGCTTGTATGTGGCTGTAATATGCGTCACTGTATTGTGTACCTTTAATTTCCTCTCGCAGTAATACTGGTTTGTATTTCCATAAAATGCCTCTAACTTTCTCTGACAGTAATATCGCGCATCGCACCATGCCCTGCGCATGCGCACTTCATCAGAAGACACCCACACACGGACACCTGGACGCACATAGGGATTTTATATATATAGATCAATTAAGCAGATAAAAGGTCTGGAGCTGATTTGAGGTGTGGTGCTTGCATGTGGAAGATTTTGCTGTGAACAGACAACATGCAGTCAAAGGAGCTCTCCATGCAGGTGAAAGAAGCCATCCTTAAGCTGCTAAAACAGATAAAAACCTTTTATTTTCTTCACCCGTGGGCACACGTCTTCCCCGTGACCCACAGGCAATACACAGTCCACAAGCACAATTACCACAACACCAACAGTTTCTCCCTTTTACCACCACTCCTCCTCAAGCTTCGTCTCCTTCCTCCCAACTCTGGCTCCTCAAGTGGTGGTGGCTGGCCCTTTTTATATCCCACCCGGAAGCATTCCAGGTGCTTGACCACCTGGTCCTAATTGCCCTTCCGGGTGGGGCCGAAGTTACGTTAAGCTGGGTATCCTTCAATAAGGGCGCGCACAAAAAGGCGAGCTTTAAAAGGGCGACCTCAATTGTGTACGGCAAATAAAGGCGTTCATAGATAATTTAGATAATAATAGATAGATAATAATAGTAGAAAATAATAAAATATCTACGTGGCATTGCAGATACTCTACAGCTTCAATTGTAACACAACAATGAGTAAGAGCAAAAAACAACGAAATATAGAGAGCTTTAGATATAGTTCGTTAGAAGTTCATGCATTAAATATTTTATTTGAAAATGAACTAAATACGGGACATTTGGGTATCCCTGAAAGGTCAGTATGGGACAGGGTCCAAAATGATCAAATCTGGGACATGTCCCGTATATAAGGGACGTCTGGCAACCCTAGTCTATATGTATATATATATATATATATATATATATATATATATATATATATATATATATTGTGGAATAAGGACACAAACAAGGATAAAGTTTTGGGGTTTTTAGCCCCGTATACTGTAAAGTAATTGTCAATTTTGTTTTGCATAAACTCAAAAAGACATTGAAGGGAGGAAGGACGGACAGTTTATGCTGGCGGACAGGAAATTAACGTGATGGATGCTGGGAAGAGTTGTGGTGGATTCTGGGAGCATGACGTCATCATAGGTCAGCAGGGGGAAGGAATGAACCCGGAAGTGTGCACTTTCTAGAGCTGTCCGGGCGCTCTTTACGGTTGCGCCGTCTCTGCCTTTCTAAGGAAGTAAAGAGAGAAAGATTAGTACACTGCCATTGTTCCCCCGCGGGGTATTTTACGCAGCAAGCCGGGCAAACCGGTTCGATCGACTGTTCCCCAAGCGCTCGTGCGTGACAATATATATATATATATATATATATATATATATATATATATATATATATATATATATATATATATATATGCATGCGTGTGTGTGTGTGTATATATCTATATCTATATATCTAAGTACCGAGTACCAAGGGTGTGAATTCTTTCCAATGCTAAAATCAAGCATTTCTGAAAAAGTGGAGTGATTTATTTACTTTTTATTTATTTTTTTAAAGTTGCATATGACCATTGAAAATTCATATGGCTTGTCAAATCCTAGAACTCGAGATCAAAATCACAAACCTTATCATCACAACATGTTGAACATCCACCGTAAAGGATCATATAATTAAGTAGCTCAAGAAGAAGGAGGAAATCCCAGGCTTAATTAAATGTATGGTATTCAGGTCAGGGAGCATCAGCTTAGACACTCCTGATTAAATTCTCTCCCAAAAGAGTTTTCAAGAGAAGCCTCCATGCGTCTTCCTCTGCTTTATTACAACATCCCTTGAACCTCAGGGTTGGGAGGGTAGCCCTGTTCCGATAAGCTAGATGGGTGATGATGTTTCTATTTGTCCACGTGACATTCTCATTACTGCTTACTGCTTATTCCTCACATATCTGGCTAAATTCCCAATCCAGAGCTTCAGTTTCTGCACTGAAGCTGAAATCAAATTTCGATAGGCGTCTCATTCAGAGAGATCATGGCTGTGGAGCTACTGGGTGGGATTCTTGGTGTGCATGACAACGTGGAGGAAGAGAGTTAGTGATTCCCCATTCCCATTTTGTCTAAGTAAAGGGGTGACCCTTAGTGTCAGTCAGTCACTCATTATCCAACCCGCTATATCCTAACTACAGGGTCACAGCAGTCTGCTGGAGCCAGTCCCAGCCAACACAGGGCGCAAGGCAGGAAACATACCCGGGCAGGGCGCCAGCCCACCACAGGGCACACACACACACACAAACACCCATACACTAGGGACAATTTAGGATCACCAGTACACCTAACCTGCACGTCTTTGCACTGTAGGAGGAAACCCACGCAGACAACGGGGAGAACATGCAAAGTCCACACAGGGAGGACTCGAGTAGTGAACCCAGGTCTCCTTACTACGAGGCAGCAGCGCTACCACTACGCCACCAGACCCTTAGTGTGAGAAACCAAATTCCAGAAGAGACCCCTCGACCTTCAGTATTGTCACATAAATACCCCACCTGGTAGCGGATTGACGTTCTTGTATGCAATTTATGCACAGAATTCGCTTTCTGGCACGCGGCACGAAGCTGTGGCTGGGGAGTCGTGCTATTCGGTGCTCCCTAAATAATTCCTTTATTTTTCTTGGATGAGGAAAGCCTTTTTTTTTTTTTTTATGTTCCGGTGAACATTTCAAATTTGGAAAGACCTGTAATCTAATATTTTTTTTTCTAGCAGACAGTAATGAAGAGGACAGTAGGGCACAATTTGAGGGACTTCAAACTTCATTTAAAGCGGATGTGTCTTTCCTAATAAAGCCAAAATTGCATATCACGGAGCCCGAGAGCTGCTCCAGACATTCATTAATTTAATGAAAACGGAACACATTTAAGCAACAGCCGAACAGAGCGATGTCGAGAATAATGTGCAAGTGAAGTCAGTGACCATCTGTTGTGGGGCACGGTGCCAGGAATGGGAATGGCGTGTGCCCACAGTTACAGATGCAGCAAATGGCCAACTTCACTGTCAAACAAAGGCTGTAATACTGGCAAATAAAGCAGAGCCCTTTCAACTGTTTGCCACCCCCCCCACCCACACTTGTACGCTCTCACAAGTGGAATTTTAAGGAGTGCTGGGTTTGTTTCAGCGAAAGCTGATGAGCTGATGTACAGAACAAGTAGCGAAAGCCATAGCTGCTGGCAAGTACGCCAGGAGACAGCATTTGATTTATCCAGTCTGCATAGCCATTCTCTGTCACAGATGGTAGGAAGCTCTTATCTGTTGTGTCACACTTCAGCAAAAGAAGTTTGCATTAAAAAAGCTAATGGATTTGTTAGATTTTTTTTTTCTCTCTCTTTAATTTTTTTTTTTGTATAGAATGCCAGAATAAGTGCCAGCCTAGGGGCTCCACATCAGCATGCTATGCTGCTGATTAATGAGGGCTTCTTCACGCAGTGTCTTAAATTCATTTTGCACAGGCAAATAATGTGGAGATGGTGGTCACGTCTTATTTAAGCAGCACCAATGAAACGATGCTGGTATGCATGTTTGGCTCCCAGCTAATTTATCTTTTATTTTGTACAGAGTGTGTATGTTCTCCCTTTGTTCACGTGGGAGTCGTTCAACAGTGGAATCAGTAAACCGATTAACCGGTTAGAACATTAGAAAAATTGTGATGAGAGCGGTGTGGTGGAACGAGCTGCCCATCTCCAGTTGAAAATTCTTCCTAACCTCCGTGTGTTTACGGAGCATCTGATGTACGTTTTGTTTGGTGAATTTCTGTGTAGTGTGGTTTAGCTGTTAGGTTTTGTACCCTCTGAATTGTAAATGGCTCGTGTTATGTTTTGAACTCTTCACTTGTGAAGATCAATTTTGTACTCTTGTTCTGTAACACTTGTACCTAAACAGTCTCCACCCCAGTGGTAACAGGGACCGCTAAGGAAGTACTGAACCTAAGAAATTTGACAAACGGGGGGAGACCATTCAGTCCATCAAGCCCATTTGTTTAGCTAACAGCTACAGAACGATTTGGACATTGTAGAGGGAGAAGAGTTGCTCAGATTAAAAAGGCTCAAATCAAACAAATCACCAGGACCAGATAATATTTACCTTCAAGATCTTAAGGAGGATAGCGAGTGCAGATAGAAACCCCTGATTCATAGTTTTAGGAAGTCATTGCGCACTGGGGAATCTCTGAAGGTCTGGAATATGGCAAATATGTTGTTATATGAAAAGGGTGACCGGGCACAATTAAAGAAACTATAGGCCAGTAAGATTGATGTGCATCACAGGTAAATTAATGGAAGGAATTATTAAGGACAAGTAACGGCGCAGTGCACCATAACGTGCTGTGAATACACCTGACTTGAGCAGTCCTAGTTTTCTCTGCACGTTTGTCATTCGTTTTGCTCAGAGGTTGATGTGCTTGCTCCTTCCTGAGCAGATCTTCTTTTCTCCACCCTAGCAGCCCGCTTCTTCTCTTCTTTCGTCGGCATCTTTTCACATTGAAAATGATTTAGAGTTTGTGTTGCAATTATTTAGTACGTTTTCTTTAATTTTTCACTTAAGCTAGCACTAAAGTCTTCAATCTGCCTCGAGAATGATTTAAGATATGAAGACGTAGAGGAAGTGACAGCAAAGGTGGTAGGGATGAGAATGGCGCCCGTATACATGCGCCGCACGGCCACCCTGATGCCCTCTGCCGAGAGTTGATTCTACAATAAAATAAAAAGAGAAATAACCTTGGAGGTCAATCATCACCCTGAAAGCAGATAGTAGATGTCACGTAGTATAGTCAGTCTGTCATTATCCAACCCGTGTTATCCTAAGGATATCCTTAGGCAAATAAGTTGGGGTCTGATTTTATGATTGATTTTTCAGGTTTCAAGACCCGACTTATACGTGAGTATAAGTATATAAGTATATATTCCTATCCAATTCAGTCAGTCAATCAGTCATTTCCCAACCCGCTATATCCTAAAACAGGGTCATGGGGGTGTGCTGGAGCCGATCCCAGCCAACACAGGGTGCAAAGCAGGAACAAACCCTGGGCAGGGCGCCAGTCCACCGCAGGGCACACACTCCCAACACTAGGGACAATTTAGGATCACCAATACACCTAACCTGCATGTCTTTGAACGGTGGGAGGAAACCCACGCCGACAAGGAGACCTGGGTTCGCTTCCCGGGTCCTCCCTGCGTGGAGTTTGCATGTTCCCCACTGGTAGGGGCTGAAAGCTCAGGAATAAAAACTACTTAATGATACGTGATTCATTTTTCTCCCTTTGTGGATCTCCAGCTGCTAATATGCAAACCGTATCACAGACCTTCGCTTTCATATATAATATATATATTGTGTATATATATATATATATATATATATATATATATATATATATATATATATTGTGACAAGAATGGAGTCCAGACATCATAAAAAAGGTTTGGGGCAGCCACCCATATAATATCCCTGGCTGCAAAATGCTTTTAAAGTAACAGAGATGTTCACCAGACTGAGTCCAAAACAGAACTGATTCATTGTAAGTAAGATAGCGGTTTTAAAGGCCCATATAGGAGGTGACATCATCAGAGGAGCCGGAACCAGAAGTGACGGGATATCCTGGGAAAGGTCTGCAGGGAACTGAGAATGACAGTCAGTGCATCCTGCCACCCCCTGGTCGGATGTGGTATTACAATTAATTAAGCCATTTAGCTTGCTCCTACTTGTAGGTGTGTGTGTGTATATACTGTATATATATATATATATATATATATAATATAGTGTATATATATATATATATACATATATATATATATATATATATATATACATATATATATATATACAGTTGACCCTTGATATACGACCGGCCTGACATGCGAACAACTTGATTTACAACCAAAATTTTTGTTTTGATTTACGACCAACATCTTGCATTACGACCCGAATGTGGTCACGTGTATCCGCTTGTGCGATTGTAAACAAACAGCCGAGAGCGTTCGTAAGTGTCAGTTGGAGCCCAGATTCATTTGTTTGTGGACGTAATTTCGGTCAGTGCAGTGATTTATATAATTTTTTTCGATAATTGCTAAGGAAGGAAGAGAAGGTAACGAAGGTAAAGAAAGCGATCAGAATCGAAACGCAGAAGGAAATTGTGCGGAAATATGAGAGTGGCGTTCGTGTGACCGATCTCGCTAATATGTACAGCATGTCGAAATCCACCATCTCGACAATTTTACAAAGAAAAGATTTGTATAAGGAGGCTCCTTCTGAACAATAACCACCTTCCATTTCATTCTCCTCCTCCTCCCTTCCTGCAGCCCAAAGATGTCAAATTAAATGGTGAGTACAGTATGAAATTGTTGTTTCTGGTAGGCTAGGCACTTTTTATAACTTTTTGGTTAGTACATTAGAAAAATTATTGGTGTTTTGGTAAATTATGCACATTATACAACCCTTTTTTTATTATGAAAAGGTTAAGTAAGTGTTGCTGTAGAAGGTTCGGAATGCATTATGGGTACAGTAATCCCTCCTCCATCGCGGGGGTTGCGTTCCAGAGCCACCCGCGAAATAAGAAAATCCGCAAAGTAGAAACCATATGTTTATATGGTTATTTTTATATTGTCATGCTTGGGTCACAGATTTGCACAGAAACACAGGAGGTTGTAGAGAGACAGGAACGTTATTCAAACACTGCAAACAAACATTTGTCTCTTTTTCAAAAGTTTAAACTGTGCTCCATGACAAGACAGAGATGACAGTTCCGTCTCACAATTAAAAGAATGCAAACATATCTTCCTCTTCAAAGGAGTGCGCATCAGGAGCAGTGACTGTCAGAGAGATAGCAAACAAATCAATATGGCTGTTTGGCTTTTAAGTATGCGAAGCACCACGGCACAAAGCTGTTGAAGGTGGCAGCTCACACCCCCTCTGTCAGGAGCAGAGTGAGAGAGAGAGAGAGACAGAGTTTGTTTTTCAATCAAAAATCAATACGTGCCCTTCGAGCTTTTAAGTATGCGAAGCACCGTGCAGCATGTCGTTTCAGGAAGCAGCTGCACAAAAGATAGCAACGTGAAGATAATCTTTCAGCATTTTTAGACGAGCGTCCGTATCGTCTAGGTGTGCGAACAGCCCCCCTGCTCAATCCCCCTACGTCAGGATCAGAGAAAGTCAGCGCAAGAGAGAGAGAAAGTAAGTTGGGTAGCTTCTCAGCCATCTGCCAATAGCGTCCCTTGTATGAAATCAACTGGGCAAACCAACTGAGGAAGCATGTACCAGAAATTAAAAGACCCATTGTCCTCAGAAACCCGTGAACTAGCGAAAAATCCGCGATATATATACATATAAAATCTGCGATGGAGTGAAGCCGCGAAACGCGATATAGCGAGGGATTACTGTATTTCAATTATTTCTTATGGGAAAAATAGTCTTACAGCCAACTTGAGTTACAACCAGCCCTCGCAAACGAATGGAGTTCGTAAGTCAAGGGTCCACTGTATAATTTGTTTTCACAAATTCAGTCCAAAGGGTTATTGTACATTGGAAGGAGGATAGTGCAGTGAGGGTAAACAGATTGTGAAGTTTCGAGGAAAGATGGATGACGGTGCTATCCCAAATCTACAAAAAAGGTCACAGATCTCACCGTTCGAAATCGGCAGTGCAAAGCCTATGGACGGTCTGAAGAAAGAAAGAAAAGAAACGTGCAAGTGGCCAACTCACTAACCTTATCCCAGCGTTCGGGGCGAGACGTTTCTACTTTTTTGACTTCCACGACGTCGATAGCGTCCATCCTATCTCCCTTTCTACAAAAAGCGACTATTCCTTCTTGCCGATTTTAATTTTGGCACTCTGACCCTTCATTGGCTGTCCATCCAGAACAGTGTTGTTTGTCGGCCTTTCAGATCCCGCCTATGGAGACAATGCCATCAATCACTGCCTTTCAGGTCCCGATCCTGAACTGTGTAAGGCTCCACCACCTGAATCTGAGTGGAAGCCCCCGAAGGCAGTGACGATAAGTACACAAAAGACGGACAAGACACAGTACAACACACACACGGAAAACTTCTTATGTGGCAGTGCTACAGTGCTCCCCGTCTAACGTTAGTTGAACTCTCAGTAGTCAGCGTTGACCTCATTGTAAAAGTCTGCAGTGCCTTGGGACAAACGTCTCATTCTCCTGGTCCTTTCTCCTCTATCTCTTTCAAGATCGGACCCCCTGTTGACTGTGTCAAAGTTCTTGGTGAGATCGGTGAAGACGACATAGAGGTCCATATGCTGCTCGATGCATTTTTACTGCATGCACTGCACCATATAAGAGGGTCTTCTGAACAAAAAATAAACCTCAGGAGAAACTGTGGAACCCCCCGCCCTCCCCAAATTGTGTTTTTAACCCCTTCAAAGGTGAATCCCCCCCAAGGTTAGACGTTTGTCACCCTGAACTGATTTATAAATAAAGTTTGTTTGCTTCACACTCCAAACTTAAGAGATGCCATCCAGGAAGACCAATAATTGAGGAGCGATGCTGACGGAAAGTTCAGGAAGGAATATTGGGGCTGCTAGTGACT
The DNA here is from genome assembly GCF_900747795.2 of Erpetoichthys calabaricus. NCBI lineage: Eukaryota > Metazoa > Chordata > Cladistia > Polypteriformes > Polypteridae > Erpetoichthys > Erpetoichthys calabaricus. The sequence continues at coordinate 88,505,356 of NC_041408.2, forward strand.
CCTATAAGACCAGGCCTGTCATTGCCTTGAGCACGGAAAACAAAGAAGCCTGATAAATAAGATATATTGTTGTTATTATTATTATTATTATTATTAAAGCTGCGACAGTTTCTCCTCCAATCCTTGCAGTTATATAAGGAGCTGCTTCCTGACCCCTCGGTTACACACGTGCGCCGTGCTGTGCGGATTCTTGAATGAAATGACCTTTTTTGGTTCCCTGAAATTACAGAATGAATTAAGCGTTGGATGCTTTTTTTGTTTTTCTTGTTCCTGCTTTTCTGTTTTAATAAAAGAAACAACACAAATGTGCAGATGATGTTCAGGCCCTCAATACACACTCCATTAATTTGCATAGAAATGACTTCTAATAAGCAGTTAGAGCACAAACAAAAGTGACAGAGACGCTTCCACTGCGCTCGTTCATGTGGCTCGCGTCAAAACCACTTTCTTTTTTAATCTCTGCTTTATTTTGAACATTTTTTTGCAATTGTTACTGTTCAAAATAAAAAAAAAATATATACTGGAAACCAGCTGAAATAATCATAAATGCAAATCACATTGTATTATTATTGTGATGTTTTAGTCACCTTTTTTTTTTTTTTTTTTACTTCTCCACATATACCTCTAGAACCCAGCGGGCCTTCTGAAGTTCAGTCAAGGACCCCCATGGCCACAGGTTTGGGACTCTTACCTTAATCAGACCTGCCAAAGGAAATAATTAGTAAACTGGGTTTGCTAATGTCTTACTGGAATTTGAAAAGCATTAATATACAGTATGTAACGTCATGATAATCTTCAAGAAGAGCGGTAGCACCGTCACATCGGTGTGCTTTTAGGAGACCATTTAGGATGGACATTAAAGTTAGGGGTTGTTACAAATAACATCCACATGTAGAAAGCATCAAGGAATGTTATGTGGGGGTCATTTCAACATCGTCTGTTCGTCGAGCCGCAGTGCCCGGACATCATAACGGGTTTAGAATGGCAGGCTCAAGATGGAACCTGGGGGTTAGGATTTAGTGGGGGTCCCAGGTGCTCAAATCATAAACCAGGTGGCCCCACAAAAGCTTCTCAACAATACCTGACGTACAGAAACTGCCTGCTGACCTCTCCTGGGCTGAGACTTACACATTATATAGTGCCTTTCATTATCTATCTATCTATCTATCTATCTATCTATCTATCTATCTATCTATCTATCTATCTATCTATCTATCTATCTATCATATAGTGCCTTTCTTCTATCTATCTATCTATCTATCTATCTATCTATCTATCTATCTATCTATCTATCTATCTGAGTTATATAGCGCCTTTCACATCTGTCTGTCTGTCTGTCTGTCTGTGTTATCTAATCCTGCCAACTAATCTATCTATAATATAGTGCCTTTCCTATCTATCTATCTATCTATCTATCTATCTATCTATCTATCTATCTATCTATCTATCTATCTATCTATCTATCTATCTATCTATCTATCTATCTATCTATCTATCTATCATATAGTGCCTTTCTTCTATCTATCTATCTATCTATCTATCTATCTATCTATCTATCTATCTATCTATCTATCTATCTATCTATCTGTTATATGCTGCCTTTCTCATCTATCTATCTAGTTATATAGTGCCTTTCACGTCTGTCTTAACTGTATAAATGACACCTTCTGTGTACTGCATATTCATCAATGTCTTTATCATGCCTTTACCTTTTGAGAGGATATTAATGCTGGCCAAAATTTGTGACTTTGAAACATAAATCTATCAATTTTGGATTGAAATATGTACTAATGCATTTAATAAAGAAGAAATATCTTAATTATAAGGTAAAATTTACACTATGAAGTCAATTTTGGGCTCATGTGGTCTGACATATCAATGACTTTTATTTTATTTTATTTGCTTGCATCTAAGGCAACTGTCTGTGTCATCTGTGGCACTTGTTTGGCGTCCATCATCAGCACCACGAGGAGGCTTTCTAAGCAATTATCTCCATCATCTGTGCTTCAGGTTGCTCCAAATTGTTGGGCTCTGTCTTTTCCAGTTGAGCTGTATATGGCTGACATTACTCTTATGTCAAATTACTGTGATTTAGGAGCTTTGAAACACTGCTAGATATTTTTAAAAGACTGTCCACTGCCAGAGTAAATTGATCAAAAAGGAAGGACTTTTTATTGGGTGACCGGTAGAATAGGATTATAAAAATGACATTTTCAAGAGTGACCTTTATTGCTTTGAATAGTATAGTGTCATGAATGAAAAAAGAAAAATAGGAACACTATTACAAATGGTCTCTTAAGAGTTCGTCAGCAAAGTCTTCAATATTAAAAGTAATAGAGGAAGGGGAAAGAAAAACATGACCATTGACGATAATCACATTAAATATTAATGTTTTAAGTGCAGAAGTAATGCAATAAATGATAAATGAAACATAAACTTCAGGTAAAGTGTGAAGATTTGGAATGTGTGCTGAACCAAGGGTGAGAAATGAATATGGACTGGTGGAGTTGTAGTGCAGATGCTTTATAATTATTGTTATTATTAATATTATTAATATTAATAATAATCAAGGTAGTATAGTAGTAGATGATGTAGAAGAGCATAATTAGGAAGTTTATTACTCTAAGCTGCACGTAACCATTGCCACTTTTCAAGAACATCAAGAATCACACAACAGTGAGCACTGAGATGGAAAGAGCGACACACACACTGAATGACAGTAAAGCCCAATAACAGGAACATTTATATTGGAACATCAGAACAATCTGGAGGAGAACAGGCCATTCAGCTCAACAAAGTTCACCGGTCCAATCCCAGTTAATTCTTCTAAAATAACATCAAGTGGAGTTCTGAAAGTCCCTAAAGTCCTCCTGCCCACCACACTCCTTGGTCACTTATTCCACATGTCTCTAGTTCTCTATGTAAAGAAACACTTCCTAATGTTTGTTTAACAAGTTTCCAGCGGTGTCCCCGTGTTCTTGTTGAACTCATTTTAAAGTCACCGTCTTGATCCACTGGACTAATTCCCTTCATCATTTTGCACACTTCAGTCAGGTCTCCTCTTCATCTCCTTAAGGCTCAGATCTTTTAATCTTCCCTCATCACTCATCCCCTGTAGCCCTGAATCAGCCTATTGCTCTTCTCTGGACCTTCTCTAGTGCTGCTATGTCTTTATAGAGACCAAAACTGCCCACAGGACTCCAGATGAGGCCTCACCAGTGTGTTATAAAGCTTGAGCAGGACCTCCTGGGACTTGTAATCCACATGTCAAGGCGCTATATAACCTGACATTCTGTTATCCTTCTCTATGGCTTCTGAACACTGTCTGGCAGTTGATAGTGTCAAGTCCACTGGACTAATTCCCTTCATCATTTTGTACACCTCAGTCAGGTCTCCTCTTCATCTCCTTAAGGCTCAGCTCTTTTAATCTTCCCTCATGGGATGCAGAATGAGAGTTTGACAAAGACGAAGACATGCATATGTATATAAAATGCTAAGGTCAGTCCATCTGTCATGTGTTTACTCATGAGCTCCTGGGCCCAGAACCTTGATCTTGGTGTTAATTGAAAACTTCAGACTTGATATGTTCTGAAAATTCAAGAAATTAGAAGTTAGCACTAAACTCAGCAGGCTGACCGTTGCTCATGGGTTTCGTATGGTAGAGTGACAGGAAAATGAAATGACATGGTGGAAAGAAAAAGAAGAGCAGAGACATCTGCTGAGTGTCAAGCAAATGAAAATGCGTATGTATATAAAGTGCTAAAGTCTGTCCGTCTGTCATGCAATTACTCAAGAGCTACAGAGGCTAAAAGATGAAGAGCAGCGCCACCTGGTTAGCATCAAGTGCGGGATACAGAAAGAACAGTGAAGACAGAGAAATGCATACAACCGGGGGTCCGGGCGTAACTACTGGGGCTGGAACAATGAGCGCCACACAGAAAGAAAGAGCAGTGAAGAAATGCAAATACTGTATGTATAATATATAGAATGCGAGGGTCCGTCTGTCTGTCATGCGATTACTCGCAAGCTACTGGGGTAAGAAGGAGAAGAGGAGCAGCACCATCTGCTGAGCATCAAGTGTAGGATATAGAATGAAAGAACTATAAAGATGGAGAAATGCATATGATCAGGGGTCCAGGTATAACTACAGGGGCTGCAGCGTCAAGTGTGAGATACAGAATGCAAGAGCATCAAAGGTGGAGGGATGTATGCAGCTGGGGGTGAAGTGAAATGATACCCAGTAAATCCCAGTAGATTCCATTGCCACAGATTTACTTACCTGCTACGTTTCGCACCACCCACGGTCTTCTCGCACTTATTCACGGATAAGGTCCTGGCTGCGAGCCACAGGATCAGACTTGCTGCAGGGACGGAATATCAGGGGGGTTGTATTTGTAGCCATGGGGAGTAGAAAATCCAATTCTGAGAAGCTTATCACTTGTGAACCAACGCGTTCTGTGATGCTTTGAGATGTCTATTGCCACACGGGTCGACGTGTCCTCTACCTGGCACCAAGAGGTGTGGGTAAGCCATGGCTTTCAGTTGTTCTTTCCCACTGCGAGTGCCATCAGATGGCATCCCCACCAGGTCAAGACCTGATCCCTTGTCAGGGAGGGAGGCCAGAAGGATGAAGAAACTGGAGGAGTTAGCCTTCCTGGACTCGATACACTGGAGGGCAGCATTCTTGTGTCACTACCCCTTTTTTTTCCCAGCCCACAGGCATGCTGGGAAGTGTAGTCCCATAGTGCAGCCCTGTTGCATAGTAAGGGTTCCACCAAGTTCCAAGGCAGGGAGGCCTTCTAGAAACTTCCACCTGACCCAGAAGTTCTTCTGTTCAGACTCCCAGGATCCGGTTTAAAGAGGACCACTCTGCCTTTACCTCGGGGAATCGGAGTCGGGAGGCGGATTACAACACTTGTGAGAGGAAGAGGAGTTGGGTGAAGAGAAGGGAGAAGGAAGGACTTGCCATCCTTTTACATCCATCCATGAATGCGTGACTGTGAGAGTGTCAGTTGTGTCTGGGGTTGGGGGCTCAATGGCGCCCCCTTGCCTTCCACTCCATGAATGAGCAATCCCCAGTAAGTGAGGGGGGGAGATGGGTGGTCATAAGCTCGCACTGACTAAGACCCTGATACTTGTACATGCCACTCCACCGATTGCTCCCACTGTGGTCACTCGTGGTCTGTGTCAATGATACAGGAAGGGAAAGTCGTAACAACTCCGAACCTGAGTAAGGATCATCATCTCCGAGCTTTAAGGGGTGAGAGTGGAGGACCAGTATATCCCCCTCTCCCTCCCTACTGGTCCCACCAGAATTTAACCCCATTGCAACCGTAAGATCAATACTTCACTATGACCGGTTTCTGTATCCGTGGAATTTTTTTAGGAATGTAACCCCCATGGATAACGACAGTTGACCGTATTAATTTGTGAGGTCATTTCAAATAAAAACCTGCTGCTTTGGCGGGATCCTAATCCCCCCAGTGGACCGACCTGAAGAATCAGTGCACCGAATTTCAGATAAAGCAATGAGTTGTTTCACATGGACAGACGAGCAGTGACACCGATGAGAGAAGCTGCCTTTCGTATTTCATGCAGAAAAGAAAAAGAAACTCGGTGGTCTCGCTGACTGTAAAGAGTTTACAGGGATGTCCACTCAACGACCGTCACACACGTCAGTCTTTCAATGACCCCAACCTGACGCTCAATCCCCTAAGTCTCCAAATCGGACTTCATTTTTCATCTTCCATCACTGTTTTGTTTTTCACTTTGTTAAAATCTTCCCGGGTTGATCCTTACAGTGTGATGTTGGTGTGAATACAAATTATTGGATGTATTGGGCCACTGCTGCTCATTAAATCGACTTAAAGACGGAGAGAGAGATCTCTTTCAGATCTGTGGAAGCCATTGGAGGGTTAACTGTTTGGCGAGGCAACTGCAGTGTGCTAAAAACAAAGTGGTGTCATGCAGCACATCATGACAGGCTTCGTGGCTCAGATCAACACTTCCTTTTTTGCCATCAGTTGGAGCAAAAATAAAGTAGGTTAATGCAAATGCTGTTTCTAGGGAGACACGACGGAAGAGAGCAGCGCGCAGTAAATAAGACCAAGAAGAAGAAGAAGAAAATATCGACCTGTTTAGGGGGCATTCATTTGATTTGGAAATGAATGAATAATAATATAAATAAATTATTAGATTAAACAGATACATAATGGTTCTTGGGCGGCACGGTGGCGCAGTGGGTAGCGCTGCTGCCTCGCAGTTGGGTGATCTGGGGACCCGGGTTCGCTTCCCGGGTCCTCCCTGCGTGGAGTTTGCATGTTCTCCCCGTGTCTGCGTGGGTTTCCTCCGGGCGCTCCGGTTTCCTCCCACAGTCCAAAGACATGCAGGTTAGGTGGATTGGTGATTCTAAATTGGCCCTAGTGTGTGCTTGGTGTGTGGGTGTGTTTGTGTGTGTCCTGCGGTGGGTTGGCACCCTGCCCAGGATTGTTTCCTGCCTTGTGCCCTGTGTTGGCTGGGATTGGCTCCAGCAGACCCCCGTGACCCTGTGTTTGGATTCAGCGGGTTGGAAAATGGATGGATGGATGGATAATGGTTCTTCCTTAGTGAAAGGGGAAAAATGAATTAATATCATAAATGAATATGTATAATATAATGGAATACAAACATAAATCAATACATTACAATATAGGTAACGGGAAAGTTAAAATGAATTAAAAATACGAGGCGCTGCAATGGAATGGCGCTCAGAGCTGCCAGGAGAGGCTCCACGGACCAGGACTAGGCAGCTGTGAGCGAGTTAAAAATAACGTGATCTTAAAATGAATTTGAAATAAGGAAAAGCAGGTTTAGAAAATGAATACATTGATGGACTAACAAATAATTACGTTTAAAATGTAGAGAATGGGTCAAAGTGGTGGAGTGGTGGCTCTGAGGCTAAGGATCTGTGCTGGTATCCCGAAGGTTGCCGGTTCGAATCCCCGTCACTGCCAAAAAGGCCACTGCTGTGCTGGGCCCTTGAGCAAGGCCCTTAACCTTCAATTGCTCCGGGGGTGCTGTACAATGGCTGACCCTGCGCTCTGACCCCAAGGGGTATGCGAAAACTACCAAATTCCTAATACAAGAAATTGTATAAGGCAAAATAAAGAACAAAAAAGGGAAAAGAATTAATTAATAGGCCTGAAAATTAATAATAGCGTGATACGGACCCTCCAGTGGTGTTCAGATGTAATTATGTAGTGCCTGGTTAGTCTATCTATCTATCTATCTATCTATCTATCTATCTATCTATCTATCTATCTATTATATAGTGCTTTCATATCTATCTATCTATCTATCTATCTATCTATCTATCTATCTATCTATCTATCTATTATATAGTGCTTTCATATCTATCTATCTATCTATCTATCTATCTATCTATCTATCTATCTATCTATCTATCTATTATATAGTGCCTTTCATATCTATCTATCTATCTATTATTATATAGTGCCTTTCATATCTATCTATCTATTATTATATAGTGCCTTTCATATCTATCTATCTATCTATCTATCTATCTATCTATCTATCTATCTATCTATCTATTATATAGTGCCTTTCATATCTATCTGTCTATCTATTATTATATAGTGCCTTTCATATCTATCTATCTATCTATCTATCTATCTATCTATCATTATATAGTGCCTTTCATATCTATCTATCTATTATATAGTGACTTTCATAGATAGATAGATATCTATCTATTATTATTATATAGTGCCTTTCATATCTATCTATCTATCTATCTATCTATCTATCTATCTATCTATCTATCTATCTATCTATTATATAGTGCTTTCATATCTATCTATCTATCTATCTATCTATCTATCTATCTATCTATCTATCTATTATATAGTGCTTTCATATCTATCTATCTATCTATCTATCTATCTATCTATCTATCTATCTATTATATAGTGCCTTTCATATCTATCTATCTATCTATTATTATATAGTGCCTTTCATATCTATCTATCTATTATTATATAGTGCCTTTCATATCTATCTATCTATCTATCTATCTATCTATCTATCTATCTATCTATCTATTATATAGTGCCTTTCATATCTATCTGTCTATCTATTATTATATAGTGCCTTTCATATCTATCTATCTATCTATCTATCTATCTATCTATCTATCTATCATTATATAGTGCCTTTCATATCTATCTATCTATTATATAGTGACTTTCATAGATAGATAGATATCTATCTATTATTATTATATAGTGCCTTTCATATCTATCTATCTATCTATCTATCTATCTATCTATCTATCTATCTATTATATAGTGCCTTTCATAGATAGATAGATAGATAGATATCTATCTCTATCTATTATTATTATATAGTGCCTTTCATATCTATCTATCTATCTATCTATCTATCTATCTATCTATCTATCTATCTATCTATCTATCTATCTATCTATCTATTATATAGTGCCTTTCATATCTATCTGTCTATCTATTATTATATAGTGCCTTTCATATCTATCTATCTATCTATCTATCTATCTATCTATCTATCTATCTATCTATCTATCTAATCCTTCCTACTATACTAAAATCTGTCTATCCATCATATAGTGCCTTTCAAATCAGTCTGTCATTAAGATTTCTTTTTTGTATGAAATTTTTATCCGAGGCGACTTACATTTGAGATATGTTTAGTTACATTTCTTTTGTTTTTCCAAATGGAGCACATGCAAACAAAGTGACCTGCTCCTAATCACACAGTGTCAGTAGTGAGATTTATCCCAAGAAACTCAGGGTTTGAAGTCTGAGCTATTAACCACTTTGCCTATCTGTCTATCATATAGTGACATTGTCACATGGTGGTGCAGTGCTAGCACTGGTGCCTGACAGTAAAGACCTCTGGGCTCACCTGCCAGTCGTTCCCTCTGTAGACCTTGTTGCGTGTTCTCCCTGTGTCTGTGTGGGTTGACGTTGCTGTAGTGGTCTCAGATGTGTGTGAGTTTGTGCTCACCCTGTGATAGATAAGTAACCCTGTCCAGGTGTTGTTCTTGCCTTTTGCCTTATGGTTGCTGTGATGGGCTCCTGCCACCCAGCCCTAGATTAGGAAGATGGATGGATTGGCAGTGCCGTTCATATCTGACGATCCGTCTCTCTACCTCAGTGCTTTTTCTGTCTCTCTTGCTTCTCTTGTCTGTATGGGTGATTTTATATTTTACTTGTGTTTCTTTCTTTTTCCTAACATTATAAATATGCTTTATATTTTGCAGTTTAATTTTGTGGGGAAGCTGCTCGGACCCCGAGGGAACTCACTCAAGAGACTACAAGAAGATACAGGAGCAAAAATGTCCATTTTGGGAAAAGGATCAATGAGGGATAAAGCCAAGGTAAAGAACTGTACTTCTTATTGAATGGTCTTCCTGACCTTGCATGGCGGTGCTCTTCTTCTTCTTCTTCGATCAGCCGGTACATGAATCGCTTAGCCCTGCTTTTGTTTAAATCTTGGTGGAGTCTACTTGTACTTGGCGTGGTCTGATCCTAAAGGTGTTTTGTGGAGATGTAGAGGTGGGACTGGAGGAAAGGGCAGTGAGAATATCCGAAGCTGTATTCATTAATGGTGGTCTGTCTTTCCTCTGGAATCTCCTTCTTGATTTGTCCATCAATTGGTTATTACATTTTCTTGCTGTTTATCTCAAGTTTTATTAGTCCGTGCCGTTGAGGTCACTTGGGTGGCCATGGAAAGGCGATCAGATTTCTGGCCATCCATTTGCTAAACTCACTGGCCGAGGGAAGTGTGGTGTCTTACACCCGCAACACTTAAACATGCAAGACCAGAATTATTTGGAAATGACGGTGGTCCCTGGCAGGACATGGGCAGACATTGGGCCGTCCAGTCTGGCTGAAACAATCACTAGATAAGCTATGAAACTCTAAATGATAAAAACAAGCCATGGAGTTTTATTTTTTATGTTTCCCTAAAGCAAAATGCTTGTCTGTCTGATAGAAGAGCAGATACAACGGTGGTCTTTTTGGCTCTTGGCAACCAGGTAGGACCTCTGAGGATCAAGATGAGCCATTTAGAGTGTTTTTAGACATCAAGGAGATGTAATGAGCGAGGTCAGGAATGCTCATATCTGACAGCTGGGCAACCCTGGCATGTGAAAAAATGTCTGCCACCCCTGTGGGTAGCTTTGTGTCTATGGAACCCTCAGCAAATGCAATGGATGGGTGGCCCCGTTTTTAGATTAATAAATAAAAATGCACTTGGCTGTCTCTGTTGTCTCTGGATGAAATGCGGAAGATTCAGGAAGTCTTCAGACCCCCTCACTTTCTGCGCACTTTATTGTGTTGTAGATTTGATTTGCAATCTGCACCGAGTAACCCATAATGACAAAGTTCAATAAAAAACATTTACGGAAAGGCTTGAAAATTTATTAAAAATCAAAAACTGAAATCTCTCATTCCTAGAAGTGCTCCGAAACCTTCATGCAGCACTTTGTAGAAGCCCCTTTGGCAGCACGTCTCTATGAGCTTTGCACGCCTGTTGTTATGGGCAGTTCCTCCCATTGTTCCTGGCAGGTCCTCTCTAGCTCCATTAGTCTGTGAACTGCCATCTTCAGGGCTTTGGCTGGACCACTCAAGGACCCTCAGACACTTGTGCCAATGCCACTCCAGCGTTGTCCTGACTGTATGCTTCTTGTCCTTGCTGCGCTGAGTCTGAAAGCAGGACCTCTCTGTATTTGGCTTCATTCACCCCTCTCTCTCAGTTCTGACCAGTCGTCCTGTCCCTGCGCCCCCATAGTGTGATGCCGCCACCACCACCATGCATCACCATGGGGATGGTATTAGGCAGGTGATGAGCAGTGCCTCCACTGCTGGATGTTCTGCCTCAAAGAGTTGAGCTGTTGTCTTATCAGACCATGGAATCTTTTTCTTAATGCCGTCAGGGTTCTTAAACTGTCGCTGGACCAACTCCAGGCAGGCTCTCGTATGCCTTTTACTCAAGAGTGGCTTCCATCTGGCCGCTCTACCATAAACACCTCATTGATGGCGTGCTGCCAACATGGCCATCCTTCCAACAGGTTCTCCCATCTCAGCTGGGAACTTCTGAAGCTCTTTAAGAATAACCGTTGGATTCTCCTTCACCTTCCTGACTAAGGAAGGCCCTTCTTGCCCAGTTACTTAGTTTGACACAAAGGCCAAAACTAGGAAGATAGATAGTGTGGAAAGCATACCCCCAGACACAGACAGACAGACACCAGAATGTCCAAAACACACTTCTTTATTTTCCTACAGCACCACAATGCCTTCCTTCACCAACCCTTTCTTCTTCTCTTTCTCTTGTCTTCTCTTCTCACCTTCAACCTTCTCTCTCTTTCTCTCTTCTTCTTTTCTGTCTCTTCTTCTTCTTCTCTTTCACCTTCGACCTCCTCTCGTCCTCCTCACAAGCTTCGTCGTCTTCCTCCCAACTCTGGCTCCCCTAGTGGAGGGAGGCGGCCCCTTTTATTACGACCCGGATGAGCCCCAGGTGCTCCCCATGACATCCCTTCCTGGTGTGGCGGAAGTGTCAGGAGAGCACCTGGAAGTACACCGGGTGCCCTTGGGATTACTTCCGGCAGCACTTCCTGGTGTGGCGGAAGTGCTGCCATCCAGGACTCCCTAACTGTCCGGGCGCCCCTTGGCGGTGGTCACGTCTTCTCACAGTGGTGAGTGTCCTGGCTCCATTCCTGTGGCCCCCAATTAGGCCCGGGCGGCTGCCCTCTCGTGGCCAAGGAGAAGTATTGTCCAACTCGGGGACTGTCCAGGCATCCCGACCGGGCAGTGCCCCCGCTCATCCGTGACGCTAGATAGATAGATATGAAAGGCACTATATGCTAGATAGATAGATAGATATGAAAGGCAGTATATGCTAGATAGATAGATAGATAGATAGATAGATATGAAAGGCACTATATGCTAGATAGATAGATAGATAGATATGAAAGGCACTATATGCTAGATAGATAGATAGATAGATATGAAAGGCACTATATGCTAGATAGATAGATAGATATGAAAGGCACTATATGCTAGATAGATAGATAGATAGATAGATAGATATGAAAGGCACTATATGATAGATAGATAGATAGATATGAAAGGCACTATATGCTAGATAGATAGATATGAAAGGCACTATATGCTAGATAGATAGATAGATATGAAAGGCACTATATGCTAGATAAATAGATAGATAGATATGAAAGGCACTATATGCTAGATAGATAGATAGATATGAAAGGCAGTATATGCTAGATAGATAGATAGATATGAAAGGCACTATATGCTAGATAGATAGATAGATAGATATGAAAGACACTATATGCTAGATAGATAGATAGATAGATAGATAGATAGATAGATAGATAGATAGATAGATACTTTATTAATCCCAAGGGGAAATTCACAGTTCAGAGTCCTGGAGGTTCAAAACTAACACTCTTCACTGGACTTTTTCCAGTGCTGGAATACTGTGTTTTACACAGGCCAGCACGGTGCCCTGCCACGCAGTAAGGAGACCAGAGTTCACATCTTGGGTCCACCCTGTGTGGAGTTTTCGTGTCTGCGTGGACTTCCTCCTACTGACCAAAGACATGCAGGTTAGGTGGACTGAAGATAATAAATGAGCCCAAGTGTGTGGTTTGGGTTGTGTGTGTGTTCACTCCGTCCAGGGTTTGTTCCTGCCTTGTGCCCTTTGCTAGCTGAGATAGGCTCCAGCACCCCCTATGACCCTGTTCAGGACTTAACAGGTTACAAAAATGACTGACTGACGTTACAAACGGGCCAGTCATCACATACAGTGGGGTCCACTCAAGGGTACATTGTTAAGTGCCCTTGGTGATCTGTGAACTTGCAACTGCATGTGGAATTGAGGAGTGGGAATTGCCCACCCCCCCCTCCCCCCGTAGATCAGTGTTCTCACAATTGTAAGTAAAATCATCAAAGGGGAGGTCCCCCCCCTTGGAAGTCAGCACATTCTTGCCTCTAAGCTAAATTGATGAGCAGGTTCCCTTTGGAAATATGGCTGATGGGGAAATCTATGAGTTTGTAATACCTGGGGGATGTGATACCTGTTGACCAGAAGGTGGCAGTGTGGTTCTGTCATTTTTGGTGTGCCATCATGACAGTGCCCTTAGCCAAATCTCCAGTTTTCAGGTTGGCACCTCAGTTTTTGATTTTTTTCCATTGTCTCATGTTCCTTAAGGTTCTCTTGATTTTCTAATGCGCCCAATTTTATTGAGCCACATCAAGATTACAAATTACAAATCTCAATGTGTGCAAGTATGTAAGGCAGGAGCAACGAGCCAGTGTAGTGTCTCACGGCTGAGATGGGGTGTTGGCAACATCGAGGGAAGATGTGGGCATGGAAGATGAGCAGAATTTAAATTAATTTTTATTGCTTACATGGTTTTGCTTTTATTGAAGTAAAAAGAAGAGATGGAATGAGGTGTATATCCATCCTGGTCTTATGGGGCTGGGGATTGAAGCTTTTTTAAAATTCAAGTTTAGGTTTTGAGTTGTTGGAGCTCAGTGTGAGGAAAAGGAAGCAGAAGAGAATGTCTTCCAGCAAGGTGACAGTCTTTAAAGAAACACTCCACCCAATTACAGTGGAACCTTGGGTCACGACCATAATTCGTTCCAAAACTCTGGTCGCAACCCAATTTGGTCATAACCCGAACTAATTCCCCCATAGGATTGTATGTAAGTACAATTAATCCGTTCTGGACTGTACGAACTGTATGTAAATATATATTTTTTTAAGATTTTTAAGCACAAAAATAGTTAATTTTACCATAGAATGCACAGTGTAATAGTAAACTAAATGTAAGAATATTGAAAAACACTGTGAAAACCTTGAATTAACATTGCAAGAGTTCACGCTACAGCCTTACGAACTGCTCGCTGTAAATACTTTTTTTAATGAGTTGTAAGCACAGGGAAAAAAATGAAAATTTGAAAAATCCTTAATTTATACAAAAACTAACCATAAACAACCAAGAAAACTAACCTTGCATGAGTCGAGTTCTGGCTGGGTGGAGAGGAGGTTACAGTTTTGAGGGAGAGTCCCCCTGCGTGATGGAGGGATGGCCTCCTTCAGGTGTTTTCTCTCTTGTGATTTCTTGGGTTTCTGGTGTTTTTAGCTATTTAGCTGGTGGATCAGACTTCGCAAAACAGCAGTCTAATATGACTTGCCTTTTCCTACGTATTAAACTTTTTCGGAAAAGTGAGACGACATGGTCGTTCATCATGTTTATCACTCTGTTCGCAACCGCTTTGTCAGGGTGGTTCTTCTCAAAAAAATCCTGGCAGTCGTTCCATTATTCCATGACGGCTTTTATTGCATCACTTTTTATAACCGCCCTTTCCTCTTCTTCCCCTGAGGACTGTTCCTCGGTGAGTAGCCTATGCTGCTCCTGCTGGAATTCAGCGAGTTCCTCCGTCGTTAGCTCCTCCTTGTGATCCAGGACCAGCTCCTCGATGTCCTCATTGTCCACTTCAAGACCCCATGCTCTTGCCCATGGACACAATCTCATCCACAACAGGAGGCTCAGATCTTTCTAAATCCTGTTCAGGAACGCATTCAGGCCAAAGTTTCTTCCAGGCCGAGTTCAAGGTCCGGTATGTGATGTCTTCGATGAGGTTGATGCAATGAACGATATTAAAACGCTATCCCCTGCAAGTTGCTTCTCGTTCAACCGCACTAGCAACAGTTTTTCCACCTCTTCCAGCATTTGAGGCCTCTGCTTGGTTAACACTGTAACTCCTTCTGCAACATTAGCTGCTTTAATGGCCTCTTTCTGCTTTAGAATAGATAGATAGATAGATAGATAGTCAAAATCTACTCGGCGGCAAGATCAGTAACACGAATGCCACGCTCATACTTTTCAATAATTTCTTTCTTTAATTTGATTTCAATTTTCTTCGAACCTTTCTTCTCACCAACACCACTACTCTTCACTTGCTTAGAGGCCATGGTTAATTGCAAAATTAATGCAAAAGCACACGAAATAGAGCACAAAGAGTTCACAGTGAATGAACGCACGTCTGACCAAGAACAATGTACAGGGAGAGACTGAACACGTGCGGAAATCCTCAGCGCATACAAACAGGAAGGGAAAATGGCTTGTACGTCACCCGAGTGTGTGGTCGTGAACAGATGCAAAAGTTTGGCAAACTTTTTGGTCGTAACCCGATTTGTACGTGGTCCGAGAAGTTCGTGACCCGAGGTTCCACTGTATGCTATTTTTTATACGTTTGTAGTGATGGCTGGCAATATTTGTTAATCTTATGTTATTAGAATGTGTGTCTGATTAAAATGGGTGTCTGCGGAGACCATTGCAGAACAACAGCAGACAATTGAAAAACGCGTAAGAATAAACCTCACGTTACTCGTGATATAATCCACACATCAAGTCATCCAGGAATGCAATCACAATGGTAAAAACGCATGCATTTTTTGCTAAAATATTGTTAAACTGATTCATTCTGGAAGATTTCAGTGGCATACGCAGAGGAAATACATTCACGTGAAATCAAGCTTTTGAACTGTAGACCTGCTTCTTCCCTCCATTCACTGGTCCAGTTGCCTTTCCGGGGAGGGAGACCCACTGGAAAAGTTTACTTCTTAAAGGTTGATCTATGATGGATCACAGAAATTGGATGAGGTTCTCATTTGTGTTTCATGTAAGAATCAACTTTGTCTCAGATGTTTCTCTTCGAATTCCTTAAGAGAAAACGCTTTAGACAAAAAAAATGGAGACATTAGGTACAACTGCGGCCAAAAGAATCAAAACTGGTTTGAAAAGATTGATATACTGAGTGGTGCAAGAAAATGGGAAATTTTGGACTTAAGTGTTGGCGACCCTGGGGCATTAGTAGTTGTTTGTGACCAATAGGACCTCGTTTAGAACCCCTTGGCATTTGTTATAATGGAGCAGTGGAGTGGCACACAACGAGCTGTCACAATAATTGACAAAGAGTCCAATAAAAGGTTTGGGGCGGCCACCCATGTATTACAGTCATATGAAATGTTTGGGACCCCCTCTCAGCCTGCATAATAATTGACTCTCCTTTCAACAATAAAGATAACAGTGGTATGTCTTTCATTTCCTTGGAACATCTGAGTACTGCGGTGTTTTCCGAACAAAGATTTTTAGTGACGCAGTATTTAGTTGTATGAAATGAAATCAAATGTGAAAAACTGGCTGTGCACAAATGTGGGTCCCCTTGTCATTGTGCTGATTTGAATGCCTGTCACTGCTCAATGCTGATTACTTGGTGTGATGAGCTCATTAAGCCTTGAACTTCATAGACAGGTGTGTCCAATCCTGAGATATAAAGGGATTTAAGGTGGTCAATTACAAGTTGTGCTTCCTTCCCTTTGACTCTCCTCTGAAGAGTGACAGCATGGGATCATCAAAGCAACTCTCCAAAGGTCTGAAAACAAAGATTGTTGAGTCTCCTGGTTTAGGGGAAGGCTACAAAAAGCCATCTGAGAGGTTTAAACTGTCAGTTTCTGTAACTGTAAGGAATGGAATCAGGAAATGGAAGGCCACAGGCACAGTTGCTGTTAAACCCAGCAGGTCTGGCAGGCCAAGAAAAATACAGGAGCGGCATATGAGCAGGATTGTGAGAATGGTGACAGACAACCCACAGGTCACCTCCAAAGACCTGCAAGAACATCTTGCTGCAGATGGTGTATCTGTACATCGTTCTACAATTCAGAGCAATTTGCACAAACAACATCTGTATGGCAGGGTGATGAGAAAGAAGCCCTTTCTGTACTCACGCCACAAACAGAGTCGCTTGTTGTATGCCAATGCTCATTTAGTCGAGCCAGATTCATTTTGGAACAAAGTGCTTTGGACTGATGAGACACAAATGGAGTTATTTGTTCAGAACAAAAAGTGCTTTGCATGGCAGAAGAAGAACACCACATTCCAAGAAAAACACCTGCTACCTACTGTCACATTTGGTGGAGGTTCCATCATGCTGTGGGGCTGTGTGGCTAGTTCAGGGACTGGGGCTCTTGTTAAAGTCGATGGTCGGATGAATTCAACCCAATATCAACAAATTCTTCAGGATAATGTTCAAGCATCAGTCACAAAGTTGAAGTTACGCAGGGGTTGGATATTCCAACAAGACAATGAGCCAAAACACAGTTGGAAATCTACAAAGGCATTCATGCAGAGGGAGAAGTACAATGTTCTGGAATGGCCGTCACAGTCCCCTGACTTGAATATCATCGAAAATCTATGGGATGATTTGAAGCAGGCTGTCCATCAAATTGAACTGAACTGGAGAGATTTTGTATGAAGAATGGTCAACAATACCTCCATCCAGAATCAGACACTCATCAGAGGCTATAGGAGGACAGCGTCTAGAGGACAAAAGGAGGCTCAACTAAGTATTGATGTCATATCTCTGTTGGGGTGCCCACATTTATGCACCTGTCTAATTTTGTTATGATGCATATTGCATATTTTCTGTTAATCCAAAAAACTTAATGTCACTGCCGAAATCCTACTGTGTCCATAAGACATGTCATCTATTAAAAGGAAGTTGCTACTTTATATTATGAATTTCCCATTGGGATTAATAAAGTATCTATCTATCTATCTATCTATCTATCTATCTATCTATCTATCTATCTATCTATCTATCTATCTATCTATCTATCTATCTATCTATCTATCTATCTATCTATCTATCTATCTATCTATCTATCTACTTTGAAAGCTCAGCCAATGAGAAACAAAAATCCAAAGATTTAAGAGGGGTTCCCAAACTTTTTCATATGACTGTATATCCTGGCTGCAAAATAGGATAATATGTTGTACAGATGTGTACCGATCAGAGTCCAAAACAGAACTGAGGGGATAGAGGAAAGATGGTGGCTATAAAGGCCAGTATAAGAAGTGATGTGTAAGGGGCCAGAACTGGAAGGGTCCTCATCCATAGGCTTGGAACTGGAAGTGACGTCTTCAAAGGGCCCGGAACCGGAAGTGATGTCATCAAAGGGGTCGGAACCGGAAGTAGTGTCATCAGGGTCAGGCGGAATTTACTTTGAACAGTTTGCAGAAAAGTGAGAAAAAGAGTCCGTGCACTCTGCCACCCCCTGGTCTGACGTGGAATTACTCTCGTTCCAGCCCTTTAGCTGCCTCCCATGTGCACGTGTGTGAAAAAGCGTTCGTTGTGAAAGCCTTTTATGAGAATGGTGATAGTGTGACTGCTGCACAAAGCGAATTTCGGCATCATTACCACTTAGGACGTCATGATCATGTCCCATCTGCTCATGTGAGTCCATCATGGGTGTGTAATTTCGAAGAAATGGGTTCAGTCTTAGAAAAGAAGTCCCCAGGAGGTGTTCAAATGGGCCTGCACACCAGGGAATATTGAGGCTGTCCGAGCTGCCATCATGAGGAGCCCTCGCCGCTCTGTTCAACAACACGCATCATCGCTACAGTTGGAGCAACAAAGCGTGCAAAGAACACTGCATGAGTTGAATGTTCACCCCTACAAATTACAGATTGTGCAGGGACTCAAACCCAATGAGCACGTGTTGCGTCAACAGTTTTGTGAACAATTGTTGGCTAAAGTAAACGAGGACGCCAATTTCGTTAACTATTTGTGGATGTCGGACGAAAGCATATTGTCACCTTAACGTACATGTTAACAAACAGAATTTCCGTTACTGGACACGGGAAAATCCTTTTGAATTTCACCCGCGTCCATTACACAACACCAAGGTTACAGTATGGTGTGCTGTGCCATCATATGGTGTCGTCAGCCCTTACTTTTTTGAAAATGAGGAGGGCACTGCCACCACAGTTACACCCGATCGGTATGTTGCTATGCTTGAAACATTTTTTTGTGCGGAGGCTGCAAAACTTCGCACATCTGAATGTCGAAAACCTGTGGTTCACAGCCACTTTACATACTGCCCGACAATCGATGGCAGCTATTCGACAATTGTCACGCCACGGTGACATTCCATGGCCTCTGAGGTCCCCAGATCTCACTGTTTGTGATTTTTTTTTTTCTGTGGGGACATCTTAAAAGCCAAGTGTACCGCACATGTCCTGGAACCATTGCTGAACCAAAAAGGATGATTGAAGAGGAAATCGCTGTCGTTCCTCTTGACGTGTTAAGTCAAGCAATGCAGGCTGTCAGAATGTGTACGGAGAAATGGACGACACCTTCAAGAGGTTTTCTTCAGAACATAACATAAATATTGAATGAATATCGATTACCATCATTAACTGCATATCCTGTACAACAGGCATGTCAAACTCACTGCCATTGGTGGGCCGCTTCGACTGCCATACGTGCGTCAGCGGCCCGCACTGTACCATGACATGAGTTGCTCAATCTTATAGTGCCTTTCATCTGTCTGTCTGCCTGTTGAAGAAATTACACTTTATTTTAAACACTGTTTTTGTGGAAAAAAGCACAAAATACACCCACCTCCATTGCTATGTGCCATCGTTGCCCTGTCCATCCTTGGTTTCATGACTGTCAGTATCCTGGGTTCAAGGGTTCTTCTCCAGCCTTGACATGACACTTTCACAGATTCCATCCCAAAGCTTGTATGTGTGTGTGACAGTGTATTTATTATTAGAGCACACACTGGCTGTGTTTTTTCAATACCATTTTCCCAAATCATGCCCTTAACAATCGAGCCCAAGTGGGCTTGTGATGGCTGAAATTGCTCTCATTGACAGTAGAGTCCACCTTAAGCGATGCAAAAATCGCACCACTTGATGTCCTATTGTTAGTTGTTGGATGTGGAGGGCTAATTGCAATTCATATTTCTTAAGCACAAAATTTTCGAACGGAGCGGTAAAATCTGTATTAAAAGTCTTGCTCACGCGCACCACTTAGCTGGTATTTCCCTATCTGAGTATCTGATTTGTCATCAGGAATGGCCCTCAGACATGTAAAAGAGCAAATAAAATTATCAAGTTAAAATAAACTCCCTCAAGGTCATTGTGTAAGGCTCGATTAGTTGGTAAATGAGGTCCTGCTCAGGATCCCGAGCTGTATCGTCGTGTGGTCTGTTCAGCAACACGCCATACCAGTGCCTGCTCCCTGACCTGACCTGTCACGTTTGCCCTGTGTTTGTATTCTTTGACTTGTAGATGGCACTAGCTTTCCATTTTATATTATCTTAAATATTGCACCATACAGGGGTGGAAAAATAAAGCGGGTAGAATCGGTGAAGAACGCACTCAATTCCCTCCTCACGACAGGCAATAAACATCATGTGATGCATCGCCTCATACTACAGGAACTTTTAGAATAAACCTAAATGCAGTCCTGGGATTTAAAGAAATGCCCCAAGGTGTCAACTGGCCTTTTCCCATTTTGAACATAATAGACTTTACTCCCTGAATGTGTATAAAAGCCATGACACCTTCTTTAAAGCTGAAGTCAGCCGAGTGAGATATTATCATTTGGAGTGCGTGCCTCGGAGCGATCCATTCTCGTCCCCCTCACAAGTCCTGATTAGCCTCCCAGTTTTGTGATTGATTGCTGTGGTATTCTTATGTCCGCTATCTTTCCATCTTTGCAAAAATCAATAGAGCTGTAAAGCTGGAGCTTAATCTTGGCATGGTTATGCATGTCGTGAGTAATTTGTGGCTTCTCAATAACGGTAATAATAAATTGGCTGAAGTGTATTATTTGGAGCTTTCGCTCTTAACGCTATGACACCCTACGATAACAAGGCCTACGGCACTTCTCCTCGTCGTTAGGGGAACAATTCTCATTTAAGACGTCCCTCTTTTGTGGCTTGAATGACTGTTATTGATTTTATTTTTATTTATATTTTTTTTTTATTTCATACGTACTCTTCATTTAAAGCCAACTTCGTTATAGGATTTGTGACGCTTTATTCTCCTGCAGATAGCCGGTGCTGCCACTAATTTATACCCACTTGAAGTCTACCTCTCCCACATACTGACCTCCAGTGCAGGATTTACGTATAAGCTACACAAGCTATAGCTTAGGGCCCCCGCCTTCTTGGGGGCCCCCAAAACAAATTGTCCGAGTGAGCAATTGTCATATATACTTAAATATACTACAGCATTATTTGTCCCAATCAGGACCGGCCTTAGGCATAGGCGAAGTAGGCGACCGCCTAGGGCCCCGGATCGACTCCTTGGTCTAATTTTCACGCATTTCACAGAGCTTCGCCTAGGGCCCCATAATACCTAAGACCGGGCCTGCTGGCCTCACACCAAAAACGATAAAGGTAGCTCTATGAAGTGTTGGGGTGCCGACCAGGACCCCTTTTAATTATAATGGCAAACAGTAAACACAACAGAACAGGCACGCGAGGGCGCAAAAAAACGACAGATACAGCCTGCTTGGCTTTTCTAAGTAAAAGTTGGCGAGTCACAATGGTGGAGCTCCGTCTTCAACTAAGTCCGGGGTCCAAGTGGGACAGCGACATTCAGAGGCGTCGGATTCTTATATAACACTTACATCAGGGATCGGCTCTGAGTCCTTTCTTATTTGCAGTGGTGATGGACAGGTTGACAGATGAGATTAGACAGGAGTCCCCGTGGACTGTGATGTTTTCTGAGGACATTGTGATCTGTAGTGAGAATAGGGAGAAGGTTGAGGAGACCATGGAGAGGTGGAGATCTGCTCTAGAGAGGAGAGGAATGAAGGTCAGTAAGACCACCAAGACGGAATACATGTGTGTGAATGAGAAGGAGGTCAGTGGAATGGTGAGGATGAGGGGAGTAGAGTTGGTGAAGGTGGATGAGTTTAAATACAGTATGGAGTAATGGGGATTGTGGAAGAGAAGTGAAGAAGAGAGTGCAGGCAGGGAGGATTGGGTGGAGAAGAGTGTCAGGAGTGATTTGAATGGTGAATATCTGCTCTAGAGAGGACAGGAATGAAGGTCAGTAAGACCACCAAGACAGAATACATGTGTGTGAATGAGAGGGAGGTCAGTGGAATGGTGAGGATGAGGGGAGTAGAGTTGGCGAAGGTGGTTGAGTTTAAATACAGTATGGAGTAATGGGGAGTGTGGAAGAGAGGTGAAGAAGAGAGTGCAGGCAGGGTGTAGTGGGTGGAGAAGAGTGTCAGGAGTGATTTGTGACAGATGGGTATCAGCAAGACTGAAAGGGAAGGTCCACAGGACGGCAGTGAGACCAGCTATATTATATGGGCTGGAGACGCTGGCACAGGAGACAAAGCTGGAGCTGGCAGAGTTAAAGATGTTAAGATTTGCATTGGGTGTGACGAGGATGGACAGGATTGGAAATGAGGACATTAGAGGGTCAGCTCAAGTTTGGAGGCAAAGTCAGAGAGGCAAGACTGCGTTGGTGTAGACATGTGCAGAGGAGAGATACTGGGTATATTGGGAGAAGGGTGCTAAGCAGTGGCGACTGCTCTAAGACTACAAGTGAAGCTCTGCTTCCTCTACTATGTCAGAAAATAAATGCTCATATATGCAGTGTTGTATCTATATTGGTTTTAATAAAAGTGCGCTAGAACGCGTTCAGCTTCATGACTAGCTTGTTCAGAATCAGGTATTTATTGTAGATTGTTTGACGTGATTTTCTTGTCATACATTTCCGTGCAGCACAGCGCGTTAAACCTTCCTGAAGCCCAGCTTCACTGGAGCTCTATGGGCAAGCACAGAGGAGCTTTTTTCACTGCAGAAAAGCTGGACGGTAATTGGATAAATGCACCAAAATCGTCACTTCCAGGGAAGCTCAGCTTCTCTGGGAGTGAATGGACCAGTGGGCGGGCCAGGACGCTGGGCTGCTGCATGATGATTGGAGGAGCTGTTTAAAGGGTGGAACCCCTTTTTTGATTGACAGCATTTGAGAGTGTGCTGAAAAGTTATGGCCATTTCTTTGACTCGGGGAGACTGAGATCTGAACTTCAAGTACTATATTCAGATCATGACTTACAGGGGAGCAGGGGTAAGCTGTGTGATTTCTTGGTGTTTTTTAAAGACATGGAGTTGGATAGTGCAATGCCTCAGCTATACAAGCTGTTGTCGTTAGTGGCAACAATCAGCAGGTGTAGAGAGGAGCTTCTCCTGTTTAAAACAGGTCAATTCATACACCCGCAACACGATGGACCAAGATCGTTTGAGCAACCTTGCTCTCCTGGCCATTGAGAGGAAACTGGTTAAGTCCCTGGAAAAGACGGCCAATTGGTACAACAGGGTCACAGACCATTTTCTGCAAAAGGAACGGAGGGCAGAATTTACGTACAAATAACATAATGAATTTTATGATGAAGGCCTAATATGAGCTTCCCCTGTTTCAAAAGCTAGCAGCCGCCACTGGTGCTAAGGATAGAGCTGCCAGGCAAGGGGAACAGAGGAAGGCCTAAGAGAAGGTTTATGGATGTGGTGTGGTGTAACAGAACAAGATGATGAGGACAGAAAGATATGGAAGAAGATGATCCGCTGTGGAGACCCCTAACGGGAGTAGCCAAAAGAAGAAGAAGAAGTGTAAGCCCATGCTGTCCTAGAAACTATTGAAATCATTAGAAAAACAATCTGAAATAATAATAATAATTCATTACATTTATATAGCGCTTTTCTCAGTACTCAAAGCGCTATCCACACAGGGAGGAACTGGGAAGCGAACCTACAATCTTCCACAGTCTCCTTACTGCAAAGCAGCAGCACTACCACTGGGCCACCTGTGAGGAGAATGTAGATATGTCAGGGAATTGAAAGGAACGTCTCTGGGCGTCTCTCTCCTTGGAGGTTTCATTTTGCCAACGTGCTCACCTCACTCCTGTATTAGTGGCTAAGCGACTTTGTCTTTCTTCGGAGGTTTCATTTTGCCGACGTGCTCACATTGCTTGTACGTTAGTGGCAGGAGGAAAAGTAAAAGGGACACCGTTTTGCCGATGTGCTCGCCTCGCTTCTGTATTAGTGGCTAAGCAAGTGACTCTCTCTTTGGAGGTTTTGTTTTGCCGACGTGCTGGCCTCGCTTGCATATCCTCGGAGGTGGAGCCCGTACCCCGAATCCGCCTGTCATTTCCAGGCTGGACAGACAGACACACACACACACTTCCACGTTTAAATCTTTATATATAAGATGACCACCCCAAACCCCCAAAAGTGGAAGGGGTAGGGTCAGTTGCCTTAATGGGGCATCTTCTAAGTATCGTATTTCGGATGTGGCACCGATTTATTTGCCTGAATCCAAGAGAGAGGCGGCTTGCTGATTGGATTGGGAGGCGAGACCTCCGGAGTAGGGAGCTGGCAGGGCCCTCCTCACTCACTCACGCGCCAGCCTCCATTCGAGTCGCTGTACCTCTTGCCATATGTATGAGTGCACCTTGTCTCCGCTTAGCTGGCGGAGATTGTTAAAGAGATTATTAAAGAGTGACATTATTGAGAGAGAGGTCAGAACTACGTGTGTTTTAGAGGGTAGCTGCTCATTGCCAGAGATATCACGGCCATGTGCTCTTCTCCCCACACAGGGGACGCTCTCCCGTCAGAGCTGAACACCATCAGTTACGGTGCCAACGTTTGACGCGTACCGACCTTCCACTTGGCCAGAGATATCTTGCCAACTTTTTTGCATTTTTGGCAAGGAGATCACAGCTACATTCTCGCCCCTGATAGCAAAACCAAAAATATTGGATATCAAGAGGCCCTCGGATGTGAAAGCTATCAATATGAATTCTTCTCAATACAAATTATTATTTTTTTTTATATTGATTTTTAAAGTTTGTCCTGTTTCACAACTATGCGGGCTAGTAATAAATAAAAATATAAAGTCTTAAGAGAGATTAGGAAAAGATTTCAAAAAATATACCCTGCTTTTCAAAACAAATTCTCAACTTTGACTCGTGTCTCCACTATGTCTAAACCTGTTTCTCGTAAGGAATTCTGGGATCTGTGATAAACTTGATTCTAAAATGAAACATAAATGAGAATCTCTTTTAAGTTTCGTGAGCCATCAGAGATCAACCATTGGAAGTAAAAATGTCCTTTGGGAATTTCCTTTGGAAAAAATTTG
This sequence comes from Erpetoichthys calabaricus, assembly GCF_900747795.2. Taxonomy (NCBI): domain Eukaryota; kingdom Metazoa; phylum Chordata; class Cladistia; order Polypteriformes; family Polypteridae; genus Erpetoichthys; species Erpetoichthys calabaricus. Next base: position 88,530,437 of record NC_041408.2, read on the forward strand.
TTCTGAAATCACAACAAAAAGATTCTCATGGTGATTGCGACGGGCAGGTTGGGATTTTTCCAGCTGAGTAGAATGCGTCCAGGTTGTGCACATTCTGTGTGATTTCAGTTGGATGTGTGAGCCTCGTGCCCCCATGCCACCCTTCAGTTTTCCCAGGTTAACTAAATTTATAGTAAATAAGAAAAAAAAAAACTGGCAAAAATGTGTCCTTTCATTTGAAAATATTCCATATTGAAATCAAAGAGAGAGTGTTTTTAATATGAGAAATTAAACACATCCACTCATAGGAGAAATCATTAACTGCACCCAAACACTATTAGGCAGAGCTGCAGTTTAATTGTTGCTAATTTGGAAAATGAATTCGTTTATTGAAGCGGCTTATACTGTTTATCATAAAAAATATGGAAATTCATGCAAAAGGATGTGCTTAGGCAATTAAATCCATAAGTAATAGGAAAGCAGACAAACACACCGTAAATACAGAAATCTTTTAACGTACACGGTGCACGTTGGTGACGTTCACATCTATTTATCTGTCTATCTATCATCTAATCCTGCCAATTATGCTGTCTATCAATCATATAGTACTTTTCACTCTCTGTCTATCTATCTATCATCTAATCCTGCCAACTACGCTATCTGTCTATTAATCATATAGTGCCTTTCACATCTATCTATCTATCTGTCTACCTATCATCTAATCCTGCCAACTACGCTGTCTCTCTGTATATCTATCATCTAATCCTGCCAATTACGCTGTCTGTCTATCAATCATATAGTGCCTTTCACATCTATCTATCTGTCTACCTATCATCTAATCCTGCCAACTACGCTGTCTCTCTGTATAGATATCATCTAATCCTGCCAATTACGCTGTCTGTCTATCAATCATATAGTGCCTTTCACATCTATCTATCTATCTGTCTACCTATCATCTAATCCTGCCAATTACGCTGTCTGTCTATCAATCATATAGTGCCTTTCACATCTATCTATCTATCTATCTATCTATCTATCTATCTATCTATCTATCTATCTATCTATCTATCTATCTATCTATCTATCATCTAATCCTGCCAACTACGCTATTTATCTGTCTATCAATCATATAGTGCCTTTCACATCTGTCTATCTATCTGTCTATCTGTCATCTAATCTTGCCAACTACACTGTCTATCTGTCTATCAATCATATAGTACTCTGTCTGTCTGTCTGTCTGTCTGTCTGTCTGTCTGTCTGTCTGTCTATCTATCTATGGCACACAATGGACCCTGCTTAGTGATCTTCTGAAGCCCCCATTCCACACACCACGATGCACGCTGGCTTCGCATCTTTTTCTTATAATAGCCTCAGTCGTATTATTCATTCAGGCAGAGATCCACCGCCTATTAAAATACCATATGCAGTTATTTTTCCTACCCTTGGACGGTCTAATCTTTAATTCATTCTCCATTTCCGACATATTTATTAGATCTGGAATACTCTCATCATCACTTTGACATGCCAGTGACTACTGGGAAATGATTTTAGTAGCGGGTTTAAAATATTAAGGTTAATTTAAGGCAGTTGACAAGCCCTATAAGTAATAAACACAACAGCTCTCAGTAATCAGATATGACTGCTAAAGGATCTGTGAATGTGCTGCCGCATGTGTGTGTTCAAAACCCACCGCAGGAGTAAAAGGCGTGGGGGATAAAGTCTGAGTTCATGACTGTCACATCATGTAATCCACTTGATGCAATTCAGGGTCATGGCAGGTTGGATCGAATATTAGCAGCTCTGGGCTCATGGCAGGAAAAGGGTTACCTGGCCATCACAGTGTCTTTTCTTTTTAATTTTGTTACATTTTGTATATATTGTGATGTAGAAAATGGATGGGCTGGCGAGCCTGCTGGGTTGGTTGTGCTTCTTGTTGGGATTTCCACAGGAATGGAAGAACAGGGGGAGTCTTCCTCCTCTTGACATATGTTCCAAGTATACTGGGTGGTGGTATTCCCATTTGGACACCTCTGGAGTTGCAAAGGAGTTGTTATTTCTATGGGTAGCCATATTGGGGTCTTTGTGTGCTGTTGAAGGGAGCCACGGGTTGGAGACTCAATTGTCAGTGGCGGTTTCACCGGATCTGAAAATGTTTTGGTTTACAGTGTAGAAGAACTAATAAGATTACCACAGGGGGGGCCTGGAGTGGAGTAGGACAAAACACACCTGGAAAAGAGGCAGAGGAAGAGAAGAAAGTGGAAGACTGTACCGGTTAGACGTAAGGTCCTGGCCACCCTGAACATTTAAACCTGGATTATGCTGTCTTGGACCACTGGGACATCGTAGTTTAGGAACCAGCTTCCTTCTCAAGTGGTTTTGAACCAGTCATGGCTTGGCACAACATACGTTCTCTGTCCAATCAGTATTCCACCTGTGGCTGTGGGCTAGGGTAAACCCCTTCTTTTGTCTTTGCGGGCATATTCTTGTGGTTAATGTGTCAGTTCAGACAACCTCAAGTTCCTCTTTGATTGTTTTCTTTATTTTATTGAATTTATTAAAAGCATATAGCATTCCATATCTATCTATCTATCTATCTATCTATCTATCTATCTATCTATCTATCTATCTATCTATCTATCTATCTATCTATCTATCTATCTATCTATGTAATCCAGCCAACTACGCTATCTATCTATTATGTATTATCTATCTATTATATAATGCATTTCATATCTATCTATCTATCTATCTATCTATCTATCTATCTATCTATCTATCTATCTATCTATCTATCTATGTAATCCTGCCAACTACGCTATCTATCTATTATGTATTATCTATCTATTATATAATGCATTTTATATCTATCTATCTATCTATGTAATCCTGCCAACTACGCTATCTATCTATTATGTATTATCTATCTATTATATAATGCATTTCATATCTATCTATCTATCTATCTATCTATCTATCTATCTATCTATCTATCTATCTATCTATCTATCTATCTATCTATGTAATCCTGCCAACTACGCTATCTATCTATTATGTATTATCTATCTATTATATAATGCGTTTCATATCTATCTATCTATCTATCTATCTATCTATCTATCTATCTATCTATCTATCTATCTATCTATCTATCTATCTAGTGCCTTTACTTTCATCTTTGTTTTAATTGAATTTATTAAAAGCATATACACATTCCATACAGGACATCAAACTTATCAAAACTAAAATCAAATCAACGCTAACCCATGAGAAAGACTTTTTATGTGGTGAGCGCACCATGTAGCCTCGTTAGGTACAAAGTGAAAGTTACAGAGCAAAGTTTTCTTTTCAGTCTTACAAGTTTTTCTCCAGTACTGTACATATTTTATTACCACAAGGATTTTATGATTGGGGTCTTTCATTATATTTTTATAGGAATGTCTTAAGTGTTACGAATAAAGTATATGTCTATGTCAGAACATTAGAGTGTTAGAAAAGCTTTTGACGTGAAGAGGCCATTCAGCCCAATAAAACCTGCCAGTCCTGTCTACTTAATTCCTCCAATAATAACATCAAGTTGAGTTTTGAAGGCCCCTAAAGTCCTCCTGTCTACCATACTACTTGGTCACTTACTCCATTTGTCTGTGGTTCTTTGTGTAAAGAAAAACTTCATAATGTTTGTGCAAAATTTACCCTTAACAATTTTCCAAATGTGTCCCTCTGTTCTTGATGAACTCATTTTGAAGTGACAGTCTCGATCTGCTCTTCTGATTACCTTCATAATTTTAATCCATAAATCATGTCACTTTTAATTGTTATGCTTACCCCTAGAAACACAACAAGATGTGTAACAGACACATGTACAGTGTGGGGAACAGCCCGGACACAGACAAGTAGACAAGATGGTTTCACCACACACATGTTTATTTACAATATTTACAGTACTATGGTGCACAATACCCAGTGCCGCAGCACCAATCACCCCTTAAGTCCTGGCCACACAACACAATGCCTTCAGTCTCTGGTCCGCCTCCACTCCTCTCCACCAAGCTTCATCCACTTCCACCCGACTCTTGCCATTTAATGGAGGGAGGCGGCCCCTTTTATACACCCCCAGATGTGCTCCAGGTGCTTCCCGACACTCTTCCGTCGACACTCCCCTGTGTGGCGGAAGTGCCGGCTGCGCAACCGAAAGGACTCCGGGTGTCCCTGCTCCTCTTCCCCCCAGCATTTTCGGGTGTGACGGAAGTGCTGAGGTCCAGGGCTCCCAAGGCATTACAGTAAATACAGTATATTAGTACACCATTGTGTTCAGAATATTTTTTTTTTCTTGTTTTCCTCCTCTAAACCTGTGCGTCTAATGGTCAGGTGGGTCCTATGGAGTGAAAAATACGGTAGATATAGATTTGTCCACTGTCAATACATCTGCACTTGATTTTACTTTTCTGACTTGTAGTGCCTGTTATTTAATTGTTTTGGGGAGAAAGGACAATTTGTAAGGAGTACGGCTTGTTATTAGCCTGGGAGTCCTCAGGTTAGCCATCTTGGTAGTATAGTTGCCAGTCTGAGTGAAGGGATCGGCCGTTACAACAATAAAGAAGGCACTAAGGAGATTGACAAGAGCCGTCAGCAAATTGTGCCAACATGACAAAATCAAATATTCAGGGAACGCAACGCATCTGAGAGCACACTTAGCAAGACACCATTCTGATGTGCAGCTAAAGGACATTTGATACATGCAGTCACAGATCCCACTGTTCTGATTGCATAAAAAAGAATATATATATATACAGTGCATCCAGAAAGCATTCACAGCGCATCACTTTTTCCACATTTTGTTATGTTACAGCCTTATTCCAAAATGGATTAAATTCAATTTTTTCCTCAGAATTCTACACACAACACCCCATAATGACAACGTGAAAAAAGTTTACTTGATTTTTGCAAATTTATTAAAAAATAAAAAAATTGAGAAAGTACATGCACATAAGTATTCACAGCCTTTGCTCAATACTTTCTCGATGCACCTTTGGCAGCAATTCCAGCCTCAAGTCTTTTTGAATATGATGCCACAAGCTTGGCACACCTATCCTTGGCCAGTTTCGCCCATTCCTCTTTGCAGCACCTCTCAAGCTCCATCAGGTTGGATGGGAAGCGTCGGTGCACAGCCATTTTAAGATCTCTCCAGAGATGTTCAATCAGATTCATGTCTGGGCTCTTGCTGGGCCACTCAAGGACATTCACAGAGTTGTCCTGAAGCCACTCCTTTGATATCTTGGCTGTGTGCTTAGGGTCGTTGTCCTGCTGAAAGATGAACCGTCACCCCAGTCTGAGGTCAAGAGCGCTCTGGAGCAGGTTTTCATCCAGGATGTCTCTGTACATTGCTGCAGTCATCTTTCCCTTTATCCTGACTAGTCTCCCAGTCCCTGCCGCTGAAAAACATCCCCACAGCATGATGCTACCACCACCATGCTTCACTGTAGGAATGGTATTGGCCTGGTGATGAGCGGTGCCTGGTTTCCTCCAAACGTGACGCCTGGCATTCACACCAAAGAGTTCAATCTTTGTCTCATCAGACCAGAGAATTTTCTTTCTCATGGTCTGAGTCTCCTTCAGGTGCCTTTTGGCAAACTCCAGGTGGGCTGCCATGTGCCTTTTACTAAGGAGTGGCTTCCGTCTGGCCACTCTACCATACAGGCCTGATTGGTGGATTGCTGCAGAGATGGTTGTCCTTCTGGAAGGTTCTCCTCTCTCCACATAGGACCTCTGGAGCTCTGACAGAGTGACCATCGGGTTCTTGGTCACCTCCATGACTAAGGCCCTTCTCCCCTGATCGCTCAGTTTAGATGGCCGGCCAGCTCTAGGAAGAGTCCTGGTGGTTTCGAACTTCTTCTACTTATGGATGATGGAGGCCACTGTGCTCATTGGGACCTTCAAAGCAGCAGAAATTTTTCTGTAACCTTCCCCAGATTTGTGCCTCGAGACAATCCTGTCTCGGAGGTCTACAGACAATTCCTTTGACTTCATGCTTGGTTTGTGCTCTGACATGAACGGTCAACTGTGGGACCTTCTATAGACAGGTGTGTGCCTTTCCAAATCATGTCCAGTCAACTGAATTTACCACAGGTGGACTCCAATGAAGCTGCAGAAACATCTCAAGAATGATCAGGGGAAACAGGAGGCACCTGTGCCTCGGATGTCCTGGGACATGATCGGATGTCCTGGGAACACCCAGACTGGCTCTCCTCCCCATTAATCTAGTGAGGTCACAACAGGCTTCCTTTAGCAGCTTGCAGAACTACAGCATGAAAATGACTACAGAAGTTACGTCCAACCTTTCACGATGCGTAATGTGTTCAGTCGGACAATGGGAATGTCCTACTGAACTAACACGGTAACTAGCGGCAGATATCTGGAACCTTCCTGCTTTTGAAGCAAAACAGAGAAATCAAGGTTGGTTGGTAGCTGAGTCGTCGTCGTCCTTGATGCATCTTTTATATTTCACAGCATTAACAGAACAAAACCGGACTAAAACTCACAATAAAACGCTATTCACTGCCAGCAACCTTTTCTATTCATGTTGGGTATCACCACATTACAAGGACAAACCAAACTCAAAGTTGGAACAAAACGTTTTTCAAAGGCAGGAATTTAATTCTGAAAGACGTTCGGTTTCTTTTGTCCTCTTGAGCGTCGAGTCTCGCTCTGTGGTCTCCTCTTAGTGTTCCATAAGCTCGGACGCCTTGCATTTCTTTTGTAATGGAAGCCACCTTGACGTCACACTCCACATAGCTGCCTCAGGGTACAAGCAACCGGGTGTCCTGGAAACATACAGACAAACAAGAGGAGGCCATTCAGTCCATCGAGCTCATTAGCTAAGCTGTCTCAGGATCTCCTCCAGATTGTTTATTTATTTAGCAGATGCCTTTATCCATGGTGACTTACAAAGCAAGTTATACAGAATGAAGGTGTAGAGTCAGGTGGAGAAGTTTGAGAAATGTCTGCAGCTTAGCATCAGCATTACCAAGGAACTGGAAATTATTATTATTATCATTTATTTAGCAAATGCCCTCATCCATGGCGACTTACAAAGCAGGTTATACAGAACGAAGGGGCAGAGTTAGATGGAGAACTTTGAGAAATGTCTGCAGCTTAGCGTCCGCATTACCAAGGAACTTGAAATTATTATTATTTATTTATTTATTTAGCAAATGCTCTTATCCAAGGTGACTTACAAAGCAAGTTATACAGAATGAAGGTGTAGAGTCAGGTAGAGAACATTGAGAAATTATCTGCAGCTTAGCGTCAGCATTACCAAGGATCTGGAAATTATTATTATTATTATTTATTTAGCAAATGCCCTTATCCAAGGTGACTTACAAAGCAAGTTATACAGAATGAAGGTGTAGAGTCAGGTCGAGAAGTTTGAGAAATGTCTGTAGCTTAGCATCAGCATTGCCAAGGAACTGGAAATTATTATTATTATTATTTATTTAGCAAATGCCATTATCCAAGGTGACTTACAAAGCAAGTTATACAGAATGAAGGTGCAGAGTTAGTGGAGAGCTTTGAGAAATTATCTGCAGCTTAGCGTCAGCATTACCAAGGAACTTGAAATGACTATTATTATTTATTTATTTAGCAAATGTCCTTATCCAAGGTGACTTACAAAGCAAGTTATACAGAATGAAGATGCAAGCATCAAAGCTACAGAGAACATGATAAAAATGCAAGCACAAGAGAGCAGGACCATTACAGCATTACACCTCAACTAGACTAAGACAAATCTATCTATCTATTATATAGTTCCTTTCTTATCTATCTATCTATCTATCTATCTATCTATCTATCTATCTATCTATCTATCTATCTATCTATCTATCTATCTATCTATCTATCTATCTATCTATCTATGTATCTAGCATATAGTGCCTTTCATATCTATCTATCTATCTATCTATCTATCTATCTATCTATCTATCTATCTATCTATCTATCTATCTATCTATCTATCTATCTATCTATCTATCTATCTATCTATCTATCTATCCTATAGTGCCTTGTCTATCTGTCTGTCTGCAGTGTTTGCGTTTAAAATGCTGTTTAAAGTGTTCTCACAGAGAGCCGTGTTTCATGCTCCTCACTAACGTCAGATAACTTCACCAATCCACGACAGACAGCACTAATTATGGAAGCACTGCATATTTTCCCCCAAGATTGACGTGGCAGGAAACATGAGGCTTTCAGACTTGATGGAGAACAAATGTTGTGTCGTTAAACTGTCGCTCCTTCAGGATGAGATGTTCTTCTGGCAGACTCTCAAGTAGTCTCGTCACAGTTGTCTCTCTCTTATTTTTTCCATTTTTATGTGACTCTTTAATTCCCCCCCCCCCCCCCCCCCCCCCAGCCTTCATTCTTAACTCCTTTGACATTTTATTAGTGTTTGGATTCAACATACCTTACTGTAGCAGGATAATGTAAAATATAATTCAAATAGAACAACAGTCCACCTTTCATGCCAAGGCTGTGTGACACATCTTGCGATATAAGGAGACCTAATCCTTAATGTCCCTTCCTCTCTCCAGCTCCTGTGATTCTCACTCATCTCCATAGTAATGGACACAGTGTGCTGTTTGGCTGTATAAAAAGTAATAAAGACAGCATTCGATCGTATAAATATTTAATAATGTGAGCTCTTGTCTCTTGTTTCTTGGCATGTGATTTGTTTTGAAGAAGAGGAAACTGCAAGAAAAAGCCGAAGTGTTTCTGTAGACCTGATCACTGTGGGCCTCTCCTTGGTGGCCTGGTGCAGACTCCCTTATGATTATTAAGGTTATGCATTACGAATGTCCTTTTCTGATACAATACAATACAATACAGTTTATTTTTGTATAGCCCAGAATCACACAGGAAGTGCCGCAATGGGCTTTAACAGGCCCTGCCTCTTGACAGCCCCCCAGCCTTGACTCTCTAAGAAGACAAGGAAAAAACTCCCAAAAAACCTAGTAGGGAAAAATGGAAGAAACCTTGGGAAAGGCAGTTCAGAGAGAGACCCCTTTCCAGGTAGATTGGGCGTGCAGTGGGTGTCAAAAGAAGGGGGTCAATACAATACAGTACAGTACACAGAACAATTTCTCAATATAGTAAGAAATAAAAATATATATATATATATATAAATTTTAGAAGTACAGAGCAGAATTTAACAGTAGATGATATATCCCATAATAAGATTTGTATTTGTATAGAGTCCTGGAGACCTCATCCATCAAGCTGCCTCCCCCATTTGGCCATTCCACAGCTGAAACAGTGCTGGGCCAGCCAATCCGATGAAAGGACCCCCTCTCTCCCACGATTCCTGCGATCCTCCATCTGGGATGACTTTTCCTTAGGCAGGCAAAACAACTTGGCAGGTGGGCCGTGGCACCAAGTGCCACATTTGAGTACCGAGAAGAAAAACAGAATAAGTGAGGGTTAGTATCCAATTATAACTGTCATGTTACTTATGTTTAAGTGCTAATGACTAACAACAGAGATGCAGTCTGTACAGTTAATCAGCAGCTCTAGTCAGGATATGCTAAACTGAAGTAGTGAGTCTTCAGCCGGGATTTAAAAGCTGAGACCGAAGGGGCATCTCTTATAGTAGCAGGCAGACCATTCCACAGTTTAGGGGCCCTGTAACTAAAAGCTCGACCCCCCACTGTTATTTTATTAATCCTTGGAATCATAAGCAGACCGGCATCTTGAGATCTTAATGTGCGCTCTGGTTTGTAAGTCATGATAAGTTCAGACAAGTAAGCCGGACCTCGACCATTTAATGATTTATATGTTAAAAGAAGGATTTTGAAATCTGCCCTGAACTTAACCGGGAGCCAGTGTAAGGATTTAAGAACTGGAGTTATGTGTTCGTATTTTCTTGTTCTTGTAATAATTCTCGCAGCCGCATTTTGGATTAACTGGAGGCTGTATAAAGAACAGTTTGAACATCCAGTGAACACCGCATTGCAGTAGTCAATCCTACTAGAGATAAATGCATGAATTAGTTTCTCAGAATCCTGTTTATTTAAAAAGCGCCTTAATTTCCTAACATTTTTAAGATGGAAGAAACATGTTTTGGACAACTTTGTAATATGCGCTTTAAATGACATGCTAGAGTCAAAGATAACTCCTAGATTGCGGGCTGATTCAGTAAAATTGACTGGGATTCCCATTGAGTTAAATGATGACAAAATATTATTGTGATCAGCATCATTCCCTCCAACAATTAACATCTCTGTTTTATCTGTATTTAAAGACAAGTAGTTCTTATTCATCCACTCCTTTAATTCACTAACACAACTAATTAAAGACCACATTGGAGAAACTTCATTTGATTTAAATGAAAGGTATAACTGGGTGTCATCTGCATACGAGTGAAAATTAACATTATGTTTCCTAATGAGAGATCCCAGTGGAAGCATGTACAGTGAAAACAGTAAAGGTCCCAGTACTGAGCCTTGCGGGACACCATATTGAACTTCTGTGTATAATGATGGAGTACTGTCAGCACATTTCTGTACATATTGCAATCGATTTGATAAGTAAGAACTAAACCAAGTGAGCACGGTGCCTGTAAGCCCAACATCATTTTCTAGCCTGTGCAGTAAAATAGAATGGTCGATGGTGTCAAATGCTGCACTTAAGTCCAACAACATAATTACAGATGAGTTTCCTTCATCAGAGGATATCAGAATGTCATTTACAACCCGTGTTAGTGCCGTTTCTGTACTATGACCAGTGCGAAAACCAGACTGGAATTTCTCAAATAAATTGTAATGCATAAGGTGTGTCTGAAGCTGACTGGCGACTACTTTTTCTAGTATTTTAGAGAGAAACGGTAAATTTGAAATAGGCCTATAATTATTTAGTATATGTGGGTCAAGGTCTGACTTTTTAAGTAATGGTTTAATGACTGACACTTTTAGTGTATCAGGTACTGTGCCATGCAATAATGAACTATTGATAATGTTTAGGATAGGCGCTGCAAGAACATCCATTGCACTTTTTACTAGTTTTGTTGGCACTGGATCTAGGGAACAAGTAGTGGGCTTCATTTTAGAAATTAAACTTAAGACTTCCTGCTCAGTTACAGGATTAAAATTACTAAAGTGCTGAGTGCAATGTGAGACAGGGTCTGCTAAGCTAGTATTTGGTTTGTACTGTGATGCAGAGATCTGGGATCTTATATTTTTAATTTTCTCATTGAAGAAGTTAATAAAGTCTGTACTGCTAATGTCTGTTGGTATTTTGCACTGTTGATCTGAATTTCCATTTGTTAATTTAGCCACTGTTCTAAACAGTGCCCGAGGATTTTTATTATTGCTATCTATTAATGTAGAATAATATTCTGACCGAGCTTTAAAGAGGGCTTTTTTATATTTATTAACACTCTCTGTCCATGCAATTTGAAAGACCTGTAGCTTTGTTGTTCTCCATCTGCGTTCCAGTTTTCGACACTCTAATTTAAGAGCTCGAGTGTTTTCATTAAACCAGGGAGAGTTTCTATGTGCTTTGATCACTTTTGTTTTAAGGGGAAGCCACTGTGTCCAGAGCATCTCTCAAGGTCACATTATAATGTGATCACATGCAGCTGATAGTTTTTATGACTGTGGGGCCAGTTTAAGACTCATCATTCTTGAGCACCAGCACCTCTGGTATGACCCCCTCACACACACACCCACAGGCAGATACCAAATGCAGCTCACTCCACTGCACATCATTCGAGTGGACTGTTACCCCTCTAACTTTCCTGTGAAGACTCGCCACACAAATACAACCAACTTTATACTTGGTCTGCTGCTGTTGGGTAATTCCTTTTCTGTGCATCTTCTCTTATTACTAGGGGTCTCTGCCCCCTGCTCACTTCGCTTGCCAACCCCTGGGCGGGCACTACACGCTAGCCTTTTTGCGGCTCTGCCGCTTGCGTATGGGGAAGCGGATGTACAATTTAAACTGATTATTTTCATGGGAATTGTTACATATGTATAATAGAACTAACTATTTTACGTTACAGCGAGTTATTTAGCCATATTAAGAAATAGTAGAACATATTAAATTGAAAGAAAATTATGTTTCATGTTGCGTTAGAGGAGAGGTAGAGATTGAAAGAAGACAGTTGTGCTGGTATATTGCTTATACTTAATGGCTGTGGTGGAAAACACTTGCTTAAAGAAGAGTTTCCCACAAGACTCTTTTGCTCTTTAACTCATGTCAGAACTGTTTTTGTTGGGTGTGTGGGGCGCCTGAGTGACCCATGGTGTCCACAATAGATAGATGTAAATGGCACAATATACAAGACAACGCAAATATGAAGCCTGGGTAGATATGAATGGCACTATATAACTCACAACACAAATGCAGATATGAAGACAGCTGCATAAATGGGTAGATAAGAATGGCACTATATACGAGACGTCACATTAGGTCTGGCTGTATGGAACGTCACTGGTGACTTATTGTAAGTGTTTTTGGTTCAGTTCAACTAAAGGTCTGCTGAATGTTTTAAGTAATTCTCTGGTAACAAAAAGAGGAATGAAAAGCAAGCGTTAAGTAAAAGCCAACAGCACACGTTGCCATGCTGTGCACGTTTATCGTGCAGCCGGCTGCTGTTTACCAAAATAATAGTTTTGATTCCAGACAACAGAGTCGATGGAGTTCTGCATGTGACTGCATGAGGCCTGCTAATTTAAATGTAATTATCTAATGTGAGGAGCAGCTTCTTCCTTTTATTATCACAAAACTTGATTAAGTGGTACCAAAGACATACCGCACCCGGCAATTATTACTCCTAATTAATTAATCTCCGTCGCAGTGACAGCACTCTCGGCTAATTTACTCATATTGGCTCGTCCCCCCACTCCTGCATTATTCAAGCCATGCAGCCCAGACCGCCAAAAGGCCACCCGTATTTTAGACTGACACCATTTCTGATACCCTGCCCCCCTACCCCAGGACGTCTCTATGGACTTCAGAACGGACGGACACCTGAATGCGCCTGCCAATGTGATTGACAAGTACTGTTAGGAGTAATCAAAGCAACAAGTCAAGCTGTTGTTGAGTCTGCACGATCTGACAGCGGAAAGCACAACAGTCGGTGGTCTTAAACCGGATGGGACCGATTGGCTGAAGCTTTTCTTTCCATGGGTAATAAAAGTTAAAAGAAAATTCATATACACGTCCATATCCAGGGCAGCAAGTGAACGGAAAAAAATACAATCTGGAGTTTAAGAATTAAGGATCCTTTAGTATCACAATGCCTATTTGGCAGCACGGTGGCACAGTGGGTAGCGCTGCTGCCTCGCTGTAAGGAGACCTGGGTTCGCTTCCCAGGTCCTCCCTGCGTGGAGTTTGCATGTTCTCCCCGTGTCTGCGTGGGTTTCCTCCCACAGTCCAAAGACATGCAGGTTAGGTGCAGTGGTGATCCTAAATTGTCCCAAGTGTGTGCTTGGTGATGTGGGTATGTGTGCCACCCTGTGTTGGCTGGGATTGGCTCCAGCAGACCCCCGTGATCCTATGTTAGGATATAGCAGGTTGGATAATGACTGACTGACTGACAATGCTTACAAGGGAAGCGAATGTGTAGGACAACTGGAATGTCTACGGACTATATTTGTAATAAAATAACCACTTTAAATTCTGCTCAGTAAAGAAATAGAGTGCTGCCATGTGGCGTAGTGGTTTGGACTTCAGACCCAGCAGGTGTGGATTCAGATCCTACTGCCAATGTTTTGTGACCCGAGCAGGTCACTTCACCTGCCTGTCCTCTGTCTGGAGAAACGAAAGTCTTGTAGCTAACGGGATCTCAAATGTAGATAAAAGCGCCACTTTAGAGCAGGGCTGTTCAATTAGAAATTCAGCTGGGCCAAAAAGTTTAGCTGGGCCAGACATTTTCAGAGGCCGGTAAGCTGCAGGTAAAGACCTATTTTTAAACCAACACAAATAGAGAAGCGAATGTGTAGGATAACTGGAATGTCTACGGACTATATTTGTAATAAAATAACCACTTTAAATTCAATTACAAATTCAGCTGGGCCCGATTTTCAAACCAAGAAATTTAGCTGGGCCAGACATTTTCAGAGGCCAGTAAGCAGCAGGTAAAGACCAATTTTTAAACCAACACAAACAACAACAACTTTTATTTCCTTGCAATCTGCAGTTTAAGAATCCATTAGCATCACAAGTGAAATAAAAGAGCACACAATACCTACTAGAGAAGCGAATGTGTAGGACAACTGGAATGTCTACGGACTATATTTGTAATAAAATAACCACATTGAATTCTGCTCAGTAAAGAAATGGAGTGCTGCCATGTGGCGTAGCGGTTTGGATGTCAGACCCAGCAGGTGTGGATTCAGATCCTGCTGCCGACGTATGACCCGAGCAGGTCACTTCACCTGCCTGTCCTCCAACTTGAGAATCGAAAGACTTGTAGCTAACGGGATCTCAAATGTAGATAAAGGCGCCACTTTAGAGCAGGGCCGTTCAATTAGAAATTCAGCTGGGCCAAAAAGTTTAGCTGGGCCAGACATTTTCAGAGGTCGGTAAGCAGACCAATTTGAAACCGACACAAATAGAGAAGCGAATGTGTAGGATAACTGGAATGTCTACGGACTATATCTTAATACATAATTCGCCTGCCTCCTCACTCACTCACTCACTCACTCACTCACGTCCGTCCGAAGCCGAATGCGCAGTCGCCTTCTGAGCAGCTGCCCGAAAAACCTTACGAGACCGACATCCAACCCCAACATCGCAGCAGGCGGCGGATTTACGGCCGCAAAAATTCAAAGAGAAAGGCGACTTCGCTTAAAGCTCTAGAGGCCTGAAAGGCGATTTCGACTACAGCTCGAGGCCTAATTACGCATTCATTCAATACACCTATATCAGGTTTGTGGTGCTTATACTTATTACTATTCCACATTGTACTGGAACATTCATCATTCAATATTATACTATAGGCCTGGATAATTCATTAGGTAACGTTATAAGCCTGTAAAGTAATGAATTAAGCGGACTACAATCATTACAAAACAACTTCTTCGTTACTTATCATTTGTTCTTCATACACTGCTGACACAAACTCCTGCCTGTTTCATCTTACGTTGTCGAAACGGGCTCTTTGTCTAGTTTGTAATAAAATAACCACTTTAAATTCAATTACAAATTCAGCTGGGCCCGATTTTCAAATCAAGAAATTTAGCTGGGCCAGACATTTTCAGAGGCCGGTAAGCAGCAGGTAAAGACCAATTTTTAAACCAACACAAACAACAACAACATTTATTTCTATAGCCTGTTTTTTTATATAAATGATGAAGTGCTTTACAAGGTGAAGAAAGAAAAGTTTATAAAATATAAAAATAGAATTAGGCAATACTAAATAACAAAGAATAAAGTAAGGTCCGATGGCCAGAAGGACAGGAGAAAAAAAAAAAATCGGCAGGGGTCCAAGGTCAAAAGACCACCCAACTCCCACTGGGCATTCTACTTAACACAGATGTGGTGCGCAAGTCGCTTCCTCATTGTTTCCAGGCTTCATCTGAGAGGTCTTGTGGACAGCTGGGGCACCTGCCTTCAGTCCAACATCACAGCACCTCGATCAGGTGGGCGCCACCACAGAAGGACCGGAAGAGAAAGTAGAGATTAGTAAAGATGGCAAAGCCCTGGAGGATATTCTAATGCTATATCTGTGGTCATCTGACAGGCTTGATACAAGTGTAAATTTTAGGGTGCCAACCCAGAGGTCCCTGTTTACTTAATGATTCAAACAAGAACATAACGTTCGATGGCGTGAAAAAGAAAACACAGAGTGCTGCCACCGGAATAACGTGGCCACTGCGATGAAGACAGCTTTGTCTGCTGTCAGTTTAGTGAGGAGCTGCTTTGCTCTGGTCGCTTGAACATTACAACATGAGAACACAATCTGGACGAGAACAGGCCATTCAGCCCAACAAAGCTCGCCAGTCCTGTCCACTGAATATTTCTAAAATTGCATCAAGTCGAGTTTTGAAGGTCCCTAAAGTCCTACTGTCTGCCACACTACTTGGTCGCTTATTCCAAGTGTCTCTGGTTCTTTGTGTAAAGAAAAACTTCCTAATGTTTGTGTGACATTTCACCTTCACAAGTTTCCAAATTTGTCCCCATGTTCTTGTTGAACTCATTTTAAAGTCACCGTGTCGACCCACTGGACTAATTCCCTTCATCATTTTGTACACCTCAGTCAGGTCTCCTCTTCATCTCCTTAAGGCTCAGCTCTTTTAATCTTTCCTCATCACTCATCCCCTGTAGCCCTGGACTTCACCCTAGTTGCTCTTATCTGGACCTTCTCTAGTGTTTCTATGTCTTTATGGAGACCAAAACTGCACACAGGACTCCAGATGAGGCCTCACCAGTGTGTTATAAAGCTTGAGCAGAACCTCCTGTGACTTGTACTCCACACATCAAGGCGCTATATAACCTGACATTCTGTTAGCCTTCTTAATGGCTTCTCTAAACTGTCTGGCAGTCAATACTTTAGAGTCCACTATGACTCCTAAGTTCTTCTCATAAGGTGGACTCTCTATTTTCAGACCTCCCATTTTGTATTCAAACCTCACATTTTTACTTCCTACGTGTAATACTTTAAATTTTTGAATGGTTAAAAGTCTCAACTCCATCAATCTTTCCTCATCACTCATCCCCACTAGCTCCGTAATCAGCCTAGTTGTTCTTCTCTGGACCTTCTCTTGTGCTGCTATGTCCTTTTTGTAGCCTGGAGACCCAAACTGCACACAGGACACCAGATGAGGCCTCACCAGTGTGTTATAAACCTCCTGTGACCTGTACTCCACACATCAAGGCGCTATATGACCTGACATTCTGTTTGCCTTCTTCATGGCTTCTGAGCACATTGTCTGGCAGATAGATAGATAGATAGATAGATAGAGGAGTGAAAGGCACTATATGATAGATAGATAGATAGATAGATAGATAGATAGATAGATAGATAGATAGATAGATAGATAGATAGATAGATAGATAGATAGATAGATAGATAGATACTTTATTAATCCCAGTGGGAAATTCACATTTTCCAGCAGCAGCATACTGATACAATAAATAATATTAAATTAAAGAATGATAATAATGCAGGTGAAAAAAAGACAATAACTTTGTATAATGTTAAATGTTAATGTTTACCCCCCCCGGGTGGAATTGAAGAGTCGCATAGTTTGGGGGAGGAACGATCTCCTCAATCTGTCAGTGGAGCAGGATGGTCTAATTTATCATCTAGCTGCACTCCCAGATATTTAAAGGTCTGCACCATCTGCACACAGTCACCTTTGATGATCACGGGGTCCATGAGGGGTCTGGGCCTCCTAAAATCCACCACCAGTTCCTTGGTTTTGCTGGTGTTCAGTTGTAGGTGGTTTGAGTCACACCAGTTGATCATGTCGAGTCCACTGGACTAATTCCCTTCATCATTTTAAACACTTCAGTTACTACTTCTCTTAATCTTCTTTTGCTTAGACTGATGAGGCTCAGCTCTTTAAATTTTTCCTCATCACTCATCCCCTGTAGCCCCGTAATCAGCCTAGTTGCTCTTCTCTGGACCTTCTCTAGTGCTGCTATGTCTTTATGGAGACCCAAACTGCACACAGGACTCCAGATGAGGCCTCACCAGTGTGTTATAAAGCCTGAGCAGAATCTCCTGTGACTTGTACTCCACACATCAAGGCGCTATATAACCTGACATTCTGTTAGCCTTCTTAATGGCCTCTGAACACTGTCTGGTAGTTGATCGTGTCGAATCCTCTATGACTTCTAAATCCTAAGGTGTACTCTCAATTTTCCAACCGCCCATTGTGTATTCAAACCTCACATTTTTACTTCCTATGTGTAATTCTTTACATTTACTGACATTAAATTTCATCTGCTGCCACAAATGTGCCCAAGCCTGTCTTCTCTCCAAGTCCCTCTGTGATGATTGATTGGATTATCAGTTATTGCTAATCCACCTATCTTGGTATCATCTGCAAACTTCAACAGCTTGTTCCTGATATTCCTATCTAAATCATTTTCATATATTAAAAATAGCAGTGGCCCCAGCACTGACCCTTACTGGACACCACTCTTAACATCACCCAATTCTGATGAGGTTCCTCTCACCGTCACCCTCTGCTTCCTGTGTCTGTGCCAGTTCTGCACCCATCTGTAAAAATCACCCTGAACTCAACACTTCTTTTAGTTTGATGCCCAGCCTCTCATGTGGCACCTTCTAAGCTTGGATCAGAAGTGCCACCTCCTTCAGTGGCAGTCATACTTTTATGGACTGGGGACCGGAAGGGGCGGAGTCGGTCAGATGTCCTCATTGGGCGGTTTCTGTACACTTGTGGAGGAAGAAGAAGACGACAAGACAGTTAGCAGCCCCAGATGGTATCACATACCTGGGAGGACCTCAGAGGTTTGACCCTCTGACGCCCACACGTGACAAGTTTATTAAGAGTAAAAATGTAGCCAGGCAAGCAGCTAAATTAAACAAATAACTGGGATACCATCATAGAAGGGACACCAAAAAGTGAAAAGATGTCATTTTTGACAGAAACGCCTTGCGATACGTTAGCCACCAAGTTCACCAAGGGCCCAAAACGAGAACAAATGAACTCTTTGAGGGCTGAATATTTTTTTCCAAAAAACTCAGTTTTCTTTAAAGCACACAAACCAATGGTGTCACCCATAAATCAACATAAAACGTCTACTGCTGTGTGCTGTGGCTGCTGTCGTCAGCAGTGGGACGGCGGTGGACGGCTCGATGGCCAGCAGAAATGCATGGCAGACTGGCTGCCTGGCTGTCTTTGTATGGCAGGTGGGCAGAGGTGGCAGTCGCAGTGTGACGCAATCTGATTTGTACCTCTTGTCATTGTAAGTGGTGGTCCTCCCAGGCAAACATTGCTGTGGGACATATGTGTTCAGCATCACGATCAGCTGATGCTGGTTCCTCACTTTCGTTCTCGATTTCCATCTCCAGATCACTTGCATCAAAATCGGAGTCCAGCAAGTCAGAGTCCGATTTCAGCGATAACATGTGAAACGTTGTCCACAGAATATTTTGCTTTGCACGTTCACTTTGGTCACTCGCCAGATGTCGATGCCATTTTAAAGGTTCTTTGCTCTTTGCTATTCATGCACATGGAACAAACTGAGGTCAAATCAACGAAGCTAACTTTCCTTCTAGCAAAGAGAGTCAAACTAAAATGACACAGCGAGATTTGTCACAGATTACAGCTGATTACCGTCCTCTACCCCTGAATTTTGACAAAAGTCAACATCAGCCCTGAAAGAGTTAAAAGAAGTGTAGTCTCCCTGCGTGGAGTTTGCATGTTCTCCCCGTGTCTGCGTGAGTTTCCTCCAGAGACATGCAGGTTAGGTGCATTGGCGATTCTAAATTGTCCCTAGTGTGTGCATGGTGTGTGTGTGTGTGTGTGCCCTGCGGTGGGCTGGTGCCCTGCCCAGGGTTTGTTTCCTGCCTTGCACCCTGTGTTGGCTGGGATTGGCTCCAGCAGACCCCCGTGACCCTGTAGTGAGGATATAGCATGTTGGATAATGGATGGATGGATAGTCTTCATGGTGAGGGAAGCACGTAGAAAGATAAACAGGGTGGGCAAATAAAATTAAAGGATGCCAGGCTGCTTAAAGGGATTAGGTGGAAGACCCTTCCCCTCATTATTTTCCCAGCTCCACTTGCTTTAATTTTCCATATCTGTTTGCTTAGTCTCCGAGATCTAATCAGTCATCCCAGCCCGCAGGATCTCGGGGTTGAAGATCACGTAACTCACGTTTTGATTGCAATTAAGGACATGCGGCGTGATGGAAGTGCTCAAATAAAAATAGCTATTCAAATGAAGTGACATGATTATGGATGCCGGTGTAATATCAAACATGCCCCGCCTGGCCTGATTGCCCTCCGTAAAAGTGAATTAAAGTGTCGGCACTTAACAGTGCAAATAGCCAATGTGACATTTGCGCCGGTGACGTCGGAATAGCAAACAGCCTTTTGACAATCACTGTCTGCTGCGAGCTGATTACAAAAGAGAGGTGCCAGTCGTCCTGAAAGCACCGACAACTGATAGTAATTTTAGGTCACTCGCAGCTCTTTCGTTGTCAAATGATGTTTTTTTTTATTAGTAATCAAAAGTAGGCTTCTAATGTGAAAAGTTCCTTGTATTTTAAGTTGATGCTGAGTTGTCCATTAAACCGAAAGGACAGGTGATAATCAGCAAGGGACATACTCGGAAAGAAATGCCATAGTGTCTCTCAAGTAATGAGTAGTTAATGGCTTGTGACAATCGCACTTGAGAAGAACCAGAACCCAGAGAACGCTGGGACCACCACAATGGCCACTCCATCTCTGGCGATGCTAGGAACTCTAGGAGCCCCAGGACCCTCCAACACAACTTCCTCTGAGTCCCGATGGGATAAAATTACCAGCAGCCACACAACCTGCAGTTCAGATGAGATCATCCACCTGAAGTTAAGCATGTAAGGGCCATGGATGGGAGACCACCCAGGAAAAGCTTAGATTGATGCTGGTGAGGCCAGCAGGGGGCACTGTGTGTGGATCCTAATGCCCCAGTGCAGTGACGGGGACACTGTGCTGTAAACATGGTGCCGTCCTTCGGATGAGATGTAAAATTGAGGTCTTGACTCCCTGTGGTCGGTCGTTAAAGATCCTTTATAGAGAATAGGGGGTATTCCGATGTCCTGGCTAAATACCCACCATGGCCTGGTCATTCTGGACCCCTTATTTCAGCCTCTGTCCCTACATGACTCTCTATCTCTGTCACCCATTCAACAGCTAAAGTGTGGTGAGCGTACTGGCACAAAATGGCTGCCGCCACATCACTGTGCTTTGATGGTGGTAGACGTGGCTGCCCACTCACTGTGTAAAGTGCTTTGAGTAGTGAGAAAGGCGCTATATAAATGGAAAGAATTATTTTTATTATTCAAATTTATTACCATTATTTTAGCGCAAAGTCTGCAGGTGCTGGTCATAAAATTAGAATATCATGACAAAGTTGATTTATTTCAGTAATTCCATTCAAAAAGTGAAACTTGTATATTAGATTCATTCATTACACACAGACTGATGTATTTCAGATTTTTATTTCTTTTAATGTTGATGATTATAACTGACAACTAATGAAAGTCCCAAATTCAGTATCTCGGAAAATTAGAATATTGTGAAAAGGTTCAATATTGAAGACACCTGGTGCCACACTCTAATCAGCTAATTAACTCAAAAGCCTTTAAATGGTCTCTCAGTCGAGTTCTGTAGGCTACACAATCATGGGGAAGACTGCTGACTTGACAGTTGTCCAAAAGACGACCATTGACACCTCACACAAGGAGGGCAAGACACCAAAGGTCATTGCTAAAGAGGCTGGCTGTTCACAGAGCTCTGTGTCCAAGCACATTAATAGAGAGGCGAAGGGAAGGACAAGATGTGGTAGAAAAAAGTGGACAAGCAATAGGGATAAGCGCACCCTGGAGAGGATTGGGAAACAAAAATGTGGGGGAGATTCACAAAGAGTGGACTGCAGCTGGAGTCGGTGCTTCAAGAACCACCACACACAGACGTATGCAAGACAAGGGTTTCAGCTGTCGCAATCCTTGTGTCAAGCCACTCTTGAACAAGAGACAGCGTCAGAAGCGTCTCGCCTTTGGACTGCTGCTGAGTGGTCCAAAGTTATGTTCTCTGATGAAAGTAAATTTTGCATTTCCTTTGGAAATCAAGGTCCCAGAGTCTGGAGGAAGAGAGGAGAGGCACAGAATCCACGTTGCGTGAGGTCCAGTGTAAAGTTTCCACAGTCAGTGATGGTTTGGGGTGCCATGTCATCTGCTGGTGTTGGTCCATTGTGTTTTCTGAGGTCCAAGGTCAACGCAACCGTCTACCAGGAAGTTTTAGAGCACTTCATGCTTCCTGCTGCTGACGAACTTTATGGAGATGCAGATTTCATTTTCCAACAGGACCTGGCACCTGCACACAGTGCCAAAGCTACCAGTACCTGGTTTAAGGACCATGGTATCCCTGTTCTTGATTGGCCAGCAAATTCGCCTGACCTTAACCCCATAGAAAATCTATGGGGTATTGTGAAGAGGAAGATGCAATACGCCAGACCCAACAATTCAGGAGAGCTGAAGGCCACTATCAGAGCAACATGGGCTCTCATACCACCTGAGCAGTGCCACAGACTGATCGACTCCATGCCACGCCGCATTGCTGCAGTAATCCAGGCCAAAGGAGCCCCAACTAAATATTGAGTGCTGTACATGCTCATACTATTCATGTTCATACCTTTCAGTTGGCCAACATTTCTAAAAATCCTTTTTTTGCATTGGTCTTAATTGATATTCTAATTTTCCGAGATACTGAATTTGGGACTTTCATTAGTTGTCAGTTATAATCATCAACATTAAAAGAAATAAACATTTGAAATACATCAGTCTGTGTGTAATGAATGAATCTAATGTACAAGTTTCACTTTTTTGAATGAAATTACTGAAATAAATCAACTTTGTCATGATATTCTAATTTTATGACCAGCACCTGTAAATTGATAAGATCAACAGGAAGAATTTAATAAACACATCCTTAATTTAGATTTTTTGAAAAACTGTTTATATAGATTAAATACCACAACATTTGTATAGAAAATAAATAAATAATAATAACAGAAATAAAAAACATTTTGAAATCTGTGGTGGGCTGGCGGCCTGCCCGGGGATTTGTTTCCTGCCTTGCTACCCTGTGTTGGCTGGGATTGGCGCCAGCAGACCCCTGTGACCCTGTAGTTAGGATATAGCGGGTTGGAGAATGACTGACTGACTGACATTTTGAAATTCGAAATAATTGTAAATGTAATTAAAATTAATGAAAAAAAAACGCATATTGCACATTACAATATTTTAAACAATAAAAAAGCGTACATAATTGAAATTAAACAAAACAAAATGGTTGTTAACAATATTACTGTAATTTTCAAAATGGCTGTCTGCGGGCTTTAGCCACAACAAATTAAGCCACGATGTCCTCCAGGTCCAAAGACCTTCATTAACAGCACTCTGTTGAAAATTATGAATGATATTATAGGTAACGAATGAGGAACTGCAAGTCCAAAGGAGAAATGTTGGGGGGGTGATGCCAACCCGGTGGTCCGCGTTTAATCAAAAGGCAGAACATGGAACAAAAACACGGCACAAAAATGAAATCAAAAGCTTCTAGAACTGAAAAGCTGCCGTTAGGCTTGGGATGCCTCGTTTCAGACCCCAGGTTGGAGCTCCGTCCTGCGGTCTGCTCTTTGTACAGAGTGGCGCCTCCACGGTATGTAGCTGGGGGACCAGGAGGGGCGGAGTCAAATGTCCTCACTGGGCATCTTCTCAACACTGTTGAGGGAACAGAAGAGGGCAGAGTTAGTGCCAGCGCCTCACCCTCTCAACCCAAGGTGGTAGTAGATACCTCCGATGAGCCCAGAGAGTGACGCGCATGCATGACAGAGGGTAAATTAAAAAGTAAAGACAATTTGAACATGATGTGGTTACTGCCATGGATAGAAGCTGATGCAATCCAACACACTTGCAATGGCTTATGGGTAGTTTGAACATTCACAAAGCAGCACTCTGCCGTTAGTCTAGTTGAAGCCAAGTTCAAATGAACATGGACGGGATTGCTCCATTGCTGATAAACACACCACAGTGAGTGTCCTGCGAGTGAAACCTGTCGAAATTCATTGAAGGATGTTGGCTCATGCAGATGGGTAAGCTTTTTGGGTACCCATCTTATGCAAATTTTAAGGTACCCCCCCAAGTCATCCTTCACTACAGCCTGTGAAGATCCACAGCGGATATCCAAATATGCAGCAACAGCAGACAACATAATTCGTCGGTCACGTCTGATGAAGGCGTTCACCATGTTGATGTGAGATTGTGTCGGCGTGCCGTCGATGGTCGACCAGATCGAGCTTCATCGGCAAAAATCCAGATAAGGAAAATGGAAAAAAAATCAGGATTGTGTCACCACTAGCTACTGTGTGAATGTAGCCGTAAAAGACCTGCGCTTCTTCAGACAAGGCCTTTGTTAGGTTAACAAGATCATCCAAATGTGTGAAACTGACAAAAGTGGGAACTTTAATTCATAGATCTATTGCAAATTCTTTTATTTTCTAGTGAGGGCTTCCCATCTCCGGTGTTGTGGAGGGACCCACTAATTTGTATGAGTAGTTTTGTCAGATTTGGAGCTTTGACGTGTGAGGAATCTGCAGTCATATTTTTTTTTTGTAACAATAGCCCTAAACATTTTTTTGTAATAAGGTAATAAAGGATAAAGATGGAAACGTACTCGCAAGCGAGGAGAGTGTGTTGAGCAGATGGAAAGAGGACTTTGAGAGGCTTATAAATGAAGAGAACGAGACAGAGAGAAGAGGTTGGATGATGTGGAGATAGAGAATCAGGAAGTGCAACGGATTAGCAAGGAGGAAGTAAGGACAGCGATGAAGAGGATGAAAAATGGAAAAGCCGTTGGTCCAGATGACATACCTGTGGAAGCATGGAGGTGTTTAACCAAATTGTTTAATGGAATCTTGGAAAGTGAGAGGATGCCTGGGGAGTGGAGAAGAAGTGTACTGGTGGGCCAATATTTAAGAATAAGGGGGATGTGCAGGACTGTAGTGACTACAGGGGGATAAAATTGATGAGCCACAGCATGAAGTTATGGGAAAGAGTAGTGGAAGCTTGGTTAAGAAGTGAGGTGATGATTAGTGAGCAGCAGGATGGTTTCATGCCAAGAAAGAGCACCACAGATGAGATGTTTGCTCTGAGGGTGTTGATGGAGAAGTTTAGAGAAGGCTAGAAGGAGTTGCATTGCGTCTTGATGGATAGATTTGATCGATTTGGTCTCTAACTTTGGGTTTGGCAATAGTCTGGCTGATTTTCCTGTTTTTCTTCTTTATTTTGACCTCAATGACGCACCTTTCTCTTCTTCTTCTTCCTCTTCTTTTGGCTGCACCCGTTAGGGGTTGCCACAGCGGATCATCTTCTTCCATATCTTTCTGTCCTTGTCATCTTGTTCTGTCACCCCTATCACCTGCATGTCCTCTCTCACCACATCCAGAAACCTTCTCTTAGGCTTTCCTCTTCTCCTCTTACCTGGCAGCTCTATCCTTAGCACCCTTCTCTCATTATACCCCTCATCTCTCCTCTGCACATGTCCAAACCAACACAATCTCTCCTCACTGACTTTGTCTCCCAACCGTCCCACCTGAGCTGACCCTCTAATGTCCTCATTCCTAATCCTGTCCATCCTCATCACACTCAATGCAAATCTTAGCATCTTTAACTCTGCCACCTCCAGCTCTGTCTCCTGTGCCACCGTCTCCAGCCTATATAACACAGCTGGTCTCACTACTGTCCTCTAGACCTTCCCTTTCACTCCTGCTGATACCCGTCTGTCACAAATCACTCCTGACACTCTTCTCCACCCACTCCACCCTGCCTGCAGTTTCTTCTTCACTTCTCTTCCACAATTCCCGTTACTCTGCACTGTTGATCCCAAGTATTTAAACTCCTCCACCTTCGCCAACTCTACTCCCTGCATCCTCACCATTCCACTGACCTCCCTCTCATTCACACACATGTATTCTGTCTTGGTGGTCCTACTGACCTTCATTCTTCTCCTCTCATATCTCCACCTCTCCAGGGTCTGCTCAACCTGCTCCCTACTCTCACTACAGATCACGATGTCATCAGCAAACATCAAAGTCCATGGGACTCCTGTCCCATATTTAAACATTTCTGGAGCCAAAGTCCACTTGGCCTGGAGTTGGCTGAGGCCACTGGGGATGGGGTGGGATTGGTGGTCTGAGTCTTCTGGGCAGGCTAGGTGGAATATTGGCCTACTTTCAGCTCTATTTTGGAGGCCTCACACCTTCACTGTTTTCAGTTCAAAACTTTATCACTCTATGGTTTCTGCGTCGCTTGTTGTTTCCGAAACTTTGAAAAGTGGATCAACTCAAGAGTGTTGTTTTCTTTTTGTTTTTGTTTGTAGGAGGAGGAGCTTAGGAAAAGTGGGGACTCCAAATACGGCCATCTGAGTAACGACCTTCATGTCTTAATTGAAGTGTTTGCCCCGCCTGGAGAAGCCTACTCTCGAATGAGTCATGCGTTAGAGGAGATCAAAAAGTTCCTCGTTCCGGTAAGCACACCCATTCAGTATTTATACCTGGCTGATGACTTACTGAAAATGTCCCTGGAGTGTTGGAAGAAAACTTCATAAAATAATATTGATGGTATTGCTAACTTCTCTGGCGTAAGGGGGTGGTCTGCTGTTGTGTGTCAAGTACACACCAGGGATGCTTTAAAATATTCTGCATCAGATTTGAAACCAGCGTTTTCAGAGTTCAGTCATATGAAAGGTAAAAGAATGAAGAGTCAGATATCTGCCATAAGAGGCAAGTAGGGGCGGATGGGGTGGGGGGTGAAGGATGGGAACACTTGTCTCTGTTTGTTTCTATCACACATTTTCACACACAGGCTGGAGCTTTACAGCCCGTCAAAGAAGCAGTCACATGCAAAGAAAAACAAATTAAGTTTAGATAACAATAATTATGAATAAAAAGAATACAAAAGTTAAAGAAATAATGCACACTTACACCTGTGATATAAAAGATATAAGATATTTTATATAAGATATAAAATTAAGAGAAGTAGGGTCCTTAAATATAGAATTGTTTCTCTAAGATTATAAATGACAGTTCAATGATAAGGTTGAAAAAACAAAACAATAGTTAAGCTGAAGAAAATTAAAAAACCAAAAAACAATAGTTAAGATGAAGAAAATTTAAAAAAAAAAATAGTTAAACTGAAGAAAATAAAAAAAACAAAACAATAGTTAAGCTGAAGAAAATACAAAAACTAAAAAATAATAGATAAGATGAATAAAATAAAAAAAACAATAGTTAAGCTGAAGAAAATAAAAAAAACAAAACAATAGTTAAGCTGAAGAAAATACAAAAACTAAAAAATAATAGATAAGATGAATAAAATAAAAAAAACAATAGTTAAGCTGAAGAAAATAAAAAAAACAAAACAATAGTTAAGCTGAAGAAAATAAAAAAACAAAAAAACAATAGTTAAGCTGAAGAAAATTTAAAAAACAAAAAACAATAGATAAGATGAAGAAAGTTTAAAAAAAAAAATAGTTAAACTGAAGAAAATAAAAAAAACAAAACAATAGTTAAGCTGAAGAAAATTAAAGAAAAAAACAATAGATAAGATGAAGAAAATTAAAAAAAAACAAAACAATAGTTAAGCTGAAGAAAATATAAAAACCAAAAAACAATAGATAAGATGAAGAAAATTTAAAAAAAAAACAAAACAATAGTTAAGCTGAAGAAAATATAAAAACCAAAAAACAATAGATAAGATGGAAAAAATAAAAAAACAATAGTTAAACTGAAGAAAATAAAAAAAACAAAACAATAGTTAAGCTGAAGAAAATAAAAAAACAAAAAAAAATAGTTAAACTGAGCAAAATTTAAAAAAAACAAAACAATAGTTAAGATGAAGAAAACAAAAAACAATAGATAAGATGAAGAAAATTAAAAAGAAAACAAGAAAACAATAGTTAAACTGAAGAAAATCTAAAAAAAAAACCAATATTAAGCTGAAGAAAATACAAAAACCAAAAAACAATAGATAAGCTGAAGAAAATTAAAAAAAAAAACAAAACAATAGTTAAGCTGAAGAAAATTAAAAAAATAAAACAATAGTTAAACTGAACAAAATTAAAAAAAAAAAAAATAGTTAAATTGAACAAAATTTAAAAAAACAAAACAATAGTTAAGCTGAAGAAAATAATAAAAAAAACAATAGTTAAGCTGAAGAAAATTAAAAAAATAAAACAATAGTTAAACTGAACAAAATTAAAAAAAAAAAAAACAATAGTTAAATTGAACAAAATTTAAAAAAACAAAACAATAGTTAAGCTGAAGAAATTTTTTTTAAAAATTGTACGGGTTCAAGGCCAAAAAAAACCACCCATCCCCCACTGGGCATTCTGCCTAATATAAAAGTTGTTCAGTTATTCTTTCTTTTTTTTTTTTGCCCATGATTTTACAGGTTTTACACGGCAGGTCCGGGTATCCGCCAGCTTGTGGTGATATACTGATGGAGAAAAAAAATGACTTTGAAGTGCCTGTGTTTTCAAGGAAATGGAGAGAGTGGTGTTTAAATTCCATGAGAAGCCGAGACGACGCTTTGCTGGCGTTTTAGTGCTGCTTCAGTCTGCTGGCAGTCCGGCTGTGGGTTGACATAGAGGCCCACGTGGTTTCATACACAGCCCGGTTCCTCACTAGCGGCTCATCTCCTCCCCTGCTGCTGACGTAAAAATGAAAAAAAGAGATACAAAGAGTTTAGTTTAATTTACCGCTGAAAATAAATGGGATCCCGTAAAAGGGATAGTAACTGTAAGTGTAGGTTTACAAAGAGAGGTATGAGTTTACCTACAATACGGAATCTGGAAGTGCCCGAGCTCGAGCCTGGTGCGTGAGGCTTATGTGTGTGTGCCCGGCCTGGAAGTGCTTCCCGTGGGCACTAGATTGAGCCCTCCCGGATTGCGAATGAAGAGAGAGAGAGAGCCTTGCACTTGTCCCAGGAGTCAGAGTCGGGAGTGGAGAAGGGTGAAGGGAAGGAGTAAAGGGAAAAGGGTTGGGGGAAAAAAATGGAAAGAAAGAGCTGTGCTGTATATGGAACAAAAGAGGCCTGCATGAAGGTATTGTCTAAATTAAAAGCACTTGAATGGAACTGGGACTGTTGTGGTAAAATTGTGTCTGGGGGTTTGGGGCCACACAGGCTGATAATAGAAGATCTAAGGTTTATTTTAGGATGCAGTAAAATTTTAAATAGACTTTTAGGGGCGTGTACCCCTCCACATAAACTCCAGCTGGTCCAACACTGCTGGCTACCCATAATGCATCTGTTAATGACTACCTTGTAAGCAGCAGGAGCTTTACAAAGAGTACGTTACACTGCAGTATGTGACTAATAAGCGCTTTATACTGGTAATCACAGACTCACTGAAGTCCCACTGACAGGAGTGCAGCCCACCGGTGTGCTCTTCTGCCGCTGCAGCCCATCCTCTCTAAGTTACGACATTGTTATGTGTTCAGAGACGCCGTTCTGCATGCCACCATTCTACAGAATTGTTAGCTTAGTATTTACGGCCTTTCTGGGGATTCTGTGCACGATCGCCACGCATGGACGCACAAAGCAAAACAGGACAACTGGCTGCTCGTCTCTCTGCTCCAGCTTGGCTGGCTTTCCTTTTCTCAAGTAATCCCAGCGGCTGCCTCGGCCGCTCCACACCACCTCCCATCCCCATTCGGGGTACCCCTTCTGCATGACGCTGTCGGTCCCCAGGTAGGAGTCAACATTAGAGTTGAAATCATTAAGAATCACAGAAAGAGACGCAGATGTGTAATTAGTCAGTCAGTCACTTGCCAACCCGCTATATCCTAAGTACAGGTGTCACGGGGGTCTGCTGGAGCCAATCCCAGCCAGCACAGGGTGCAAGGCAGGAAACAAATCCAGGGCAGGGTGCCACGCCACCACAGGGCACACACTTGGGACAATTTAGGATCGCCAATGCACCTAACCTGCATGTCTTTGGACTGTGGGAGGAAATCCACGCAGACACGGGGAGAACATGCAAACTCCACACGGAGGAACCGGCAAGCGAACCCAGATCTCCTTACTGCGAAGCAGCAGCGCTAGCACTGTGCCCTCTGCTGGTCTATCAAGCCTGGTGAGCACCAAGAAGTTTGGCAAAGGGGTCCACCATCCAGCAGCAGTGGTCGAGAACAACGATTTCTCTAGGGTTTGCTGCTCAGTTGAAAAAGGTTCTCCCCAGGTAGGGTCTTACATATTGGTGGGGAGAGAGAGAGAGGTTAGCATCACCGCACCCACCACATGACAAACCAACTCAGGATCCCAGATTAGGACCCCCGAGTGCAGCCATGCAACGAGTGACACCTCAGCACCACACTAGTTTGAATGGAGTGGAACCAGTGTGAGGTTTTTTTATGGTGGCTGGAGTGCCAATTCTGCCACCAACCTCCAAGTTTTTCCCTGCAGGTTGGAGGGCCTACTTGCAGATTAACGCCATACCCAGGACAGAGCATTTGCAGGTTAAGGGTCTTGCTCAAGGGCCCAACAGAGCAGAGTCCCTTTTTGGCATTTACAGGATTTGAACTGGTTTTCCCTTAAAGATAGGGTGAGAAGCTCAGTCATCCGGGAGGAGCTCAGAGTAGGGCTGCTGCTCCTCCGCATCGAGAGGAGTCAGATGAGGTGGCTCAGGCATCTGATCAGGATGCCTCCTGGACGCCTCCCTGGTGAGGTGTTCCGGGCACATCTAACTGGGAGGAGGCCCAGGGGAAGACCCAGGACACGCTGGAAGGACTATGTCTCTCGGCTGGCCTGGGAACACCTTGGGATTCCCCCGGAAGAGCTAGAAGAAGTGGCCAGGGAGAGGGAAGTCTGGGCATCTCTGCTCAAGCTGCTGCCCCCGCGACCTGACCTAAGCAGAAGAGAATGGATGGATGGAACTGGGAACCTTCCGAATGCCAGTGCAGATCCTAAGCCTCAGACCCACCACCCCGCCCATATTGGTGGGGATCAGATTAGTTAATGGCCTGCCAGTTGGTAGAGCAGACTCGGCAATCAGACCTAAATGTTTGTGTGAAACCTACACCTTGTAACGAGGCCTCACGTAAGAAGAGAAGACGTTTGACAGAGAATGAGTTTGGCCCATTTGCTCCTTGATGTCCCCAATCTGCTCCACAGTTTTAAATGACAAATCAAGCAATTCAGACATCTTGATTGAAGTAGACATTGCAGACCTTCATTTAAGGGGATCTGCAGACATTTCGGTCACACAACCACCCCCATTTCAGGGCACCGTAATATTTGGGACGATTGGGGTCCCAGGTGTTTGTGATTCCTCAGGTGGGTTTCAATGCTTCATAAGACACCTCGGCTTGCTTCTACCCTTTGGAGTCTGTAGTGGCCATTGTTCACCTTGAGGACAAGAGCTGCGCCAGTGAAAGTCAAAGAAGCCACCATGAGGCTGAAAAACAAGAGTAAAACCATCAGAGACATTGGTAAAAACCTGAGGATGATCGAAATCAACTGTCTGGAATATCATGAAGAAGAAAAGAACACACTGGTGGGCTCAGTAATAGCAAAGGGACTGGTGGGCCAAGGAAGACCTCCACTGCTGACGAGAGAAGAATCCTCACTATGGTCAAGAAAAAGACCCAAAGGCCTGTCCGAGA
Organism: Erpetoichthys calabaricus; assembly: GCF_900747795.2. NCBI lineage: Eukaryota > Metazoa > Chordata > Cladistia > Polypteriformes > Polypteridae > Erpetoichthys > Erpetoichthys calabaricus. The sequence continues at coordinate 88,561,807 of NC_041408.2, forward strand.
GATCTTCAGGGGGCCGACATGCGTGTGTGTGTGTGTGTGTCAGAGACGACTATCAGCAGAAGACGTCATGAACAGAAGCACAGAGGAGACACGGCAATATGTTAGCCACAAAAACAGGATGACCAGATTAAAGTTTGAGAAAAAAGGACTTCAAAGAGCCTGCAGAATTCTGGGAAAAGGTCTTGTGGACCAACGAGACAAAGATGAACCTCATCAGAGTGTTTCATAGGACACCTCAGGCTTGCTTCTACCCTTTAGAGTCTGTAGTGGCCATTGTTTAACACGAGGACAAGAGCTGTGCCAGTGAAATTCATAAAAGCCATTAGGAGGCTGAGAAACAAGAATGAAACCACTGGAGACATCAGTGAAACCTGAGGATGATCGAAATCAACTGTCTGGAATGTCATGAAGAAGAAAAGAACACACTGGTGGGCTCAGTAATAGCAAAGGGACTGGTGGGCCAAGGAAGACCTCCACTGCTGATGATAAACTATGGTCAAGAAAAAGCCCCAAAGGCCTGTGCGACAGAACAGGAGGCAGACGTGGATTTGTCAGAGACGACCATCAGGAGAAGACGTCATGAAGAGAAACACAGAGGACACATTGCAAGATGTAAACCACAAAGACAGGATGGCCAGATCAGAGTTTGTGATAGAGGACTTTCAAAGAGCCTGCAGAATTCTGGGAAAAGGTCTTGTGCACAGATGAGACAAAGATGAACCACCATCAGAGTGCTGGAGACCAGAAGGAACTGCTGAAGAACCAAAGCAGACCACCTCATCTGTTAAACATGGTGGTGCTGGGGGTGTTATGGAGTGGGCATTGTGAAAGGCGCTATATAGCGCCCGACCCGCCACAGACTGACACAGAGGCAGGTACTTAAATAAGCAGACTTTTATTTCTCATCAGCCGTGGGGCACGCCTTCCCCGTGTCCCACAGGCCCAAAACACTCACAGTAATCACAACAACCCTTCTTCTGGCACCACCACTCCTCCTCAGGCTTAGTCCTCCTCCTCCCGACCCTGGCTCTCGAGTGGTGGTTGCTGGCCCTTTTTATAACCCACCCGGAAGCGTTCCAGGTGCTTGACCACCTGGTCCTAATTGCACTTCCGGGTGGGGCTGTTGGAAGGAGACAGCCCCCCCAGCAGCCACCCCGGGCCCCCAACCAAGCTGAGGAAGACTCCATCTTCCATGGAGCCCTGCGGGAGGTTGGGGAATAAGCGTCGGCCAGGGAGGCTGCCACCAAGCGCCCCGGGGGAGGTATTGAGCTGTCCATGGCTGCTCCCCCGGAACATACACAGCAGGGGCGTCCCGGCCGGGCATGGGACCTGGCCATTCGTCACAGCATGTATGGCGGACACGAGTACTGGCACACTTCTCTTCATTGATGAACTGCCAACAGCAGTGGCACAATGAAATCTGAGGTGTTTGGAAACATCTGATCTTCTCAAGGTTCAGTAGATAGATAGATAGATAGATACTTTATTAATCCCTATGGGAAATTCACATAGATGTCTTCAAGCTCAGTAGACGGCACTTCATCCAAGACGATGATCCAGACAGTACTGCTGAGGCAACACAGAAGTTTATCAAAGCTAAAAAATGGAAGATTCCGGAATGGCCAAGCCAGTCATCCGATTTCAATCCAACTTGAGCAGGCCTTCCATATGCTGAAGGAGACAAGCAGGAGCTGAAGATGGCTGCATGAGAGCCTTGGCAGATTATCCCCAGAAAAGACCCTCTGCACTTGGTAGACGTCAAGCAGTCATTGCATGTGAGGGATACGCGACAAAGTCCTAAATATGACTGACGGCTGTAACAGACCTGCCAACGCTGTATCCCAAACATTGGGGGCTATGTAGTCAAAGTGCCAAAAAATGACAAAAATGTATGAAAGTCTGCAATGTGCACTTTAATCGCGTCTGAATTGTTTGTAACGTCAAACTGTGGCGCAGAGGGGGTGAATCAAGGAAAAAAAAATGTGTGTTTGTCCCAAGCGTTATGGAGGACGCTGTATTTCCGGACCTTGCATGGCCCCAACTGTGAAGATTCAAACACATAAGGTGCGCCACGGTCACAGGTGGCATATGCCCATCATTCAGTTTATGGGGAGAGTGACAATGCATATTTCTTCTGATCAGATTTTGGCTAAACCTCCTGCCACAGGGGATTCTGGGTGCAGCAGCTGCCTAACTTGCTAATGATTGGATAAATTTGACTTTCAGAATTTGTACTCGTTGAATGAATAGTAATTTATTTGTTTAGCTGCTGGCAGTTGGAAGCACCTGGGGCGCCGCGTGCCACGCTTTGGCTGAGAAGCACAAAGTACTGCCGCCAACATGCAGGTCCATTGCTGTCCAGGTGACCTGATCCATAAGATCCGCTGCCCCGGAGATGCCAGGGTGTTGCATTTCTTGTTGGAGATTACGGGAGGAAGCGCTGCACTGCAGGGGCCACGGCGAGACGCGGCAGCCTGATCAGAGGCCAGACAAACGGCTTGTTTTATAGCACATCGGTGTTTAAAATCTATTTTTGAGCATGAAAACACAGGCCCCCTGAAAGAGTCTCCCGAGGTGCCACGGCGGGTCAGGCCACTCCACAGATTTACTGGCGTTTTGATTGCTCTCGACGTGGCGCCATCAATTTTAAGCCTCTGCCAGATTTTCCTTGGTGGAAGAGCACTTTTACAATCCAGAGGAGAACACAAATGTGATGCACTTGTACCAAGTGTGCCGAATGGATTCCATAAATCATCCCTGCATTTGTTAGGCCTTACGGAGGGGGAGGCCTCTGTCACCTCCTGGCCAGACACAATCCAGTGACACGGCTCACGGCTTACAGCCATGTTCTTGACAAGATGAAAGCGCAGGGCGTTCCTCATCTGTCCATTTTCTGAATTTACATACCGTATATACTCACGTATAAGTCATCAGCACATCGAATTTTGGCCAGGGAGTTCTCGCCACTTCTCAAAATGGACAGCCAAAGTAGCACATACAACGGTCATTTCTAGTAATTTGGACTTTGGCCACACCTCTCGGCCAAAATGCAAAGCGGCCGGCCAATTTGGGAACTGGCAGCACTTCGGGTTTTGGCTGTAACATACATATGTGTGTGTGTGCGTGTGTGTGTGTGTGTATATATATTGTGGGATACGGCCGGCCATTCATCCTGGCCAATACCCCCCAGGCCGCTAGATGGAACGCTCCTTGCAACATGGAGATGCCCCGAATTCCAGCAGGGCATCATGGACTATCGACTGTTAATACACAGCCCTGCTGGATAATGTCGGAGCCGCCAGGGGATGCTGCAGGGAGATGCTGCAGTTTGCATAATTAATTCCGCAGTTTGCCGGGAATAGGAAAAGAAAGTGGCGACATATGGAGTTAACAAACAAGCACCTCGCTGAAAAGTGAACAAGCTCTTACTGTAGCGACCCCGGCTGAATGATGGTCAACTCTCAGACTGGTGTGTTTATGAAATAAGGTTACGGAAACGATAATAAACATTCATAAACCATCAGTCTGAGAGTTGACCATCATTCAGCCGGGGTTGCTACAATTTTCATACAGCCCGGAAGTAAATCCCAGTCACATGGTTGGAAGAAATAAAGTGCTTCTGGGTTGATGAAGAAAAGGAGTTTTTGTTTGACCCGGAAGTGCTGGGTAATCACATGGACTGAGGGCTTACAAAGCACTTCCGGGTCAAGGACTATAAAGGACTCTGGGAAATCCCAGACAGACGAGCTGAGCTGGGTGGAAGGGTGGCAACGCGCCTGGGAGTGGAGGATTGATTATTGGTTATTGTATTGTGTTATTGTTTATGAGTATTGTGGAGAGGAGGGTGCTTTGTGCACATTTATTATTATTAATAGTCATTTTGGACTTTTATCTGGTGTCTGACGTATTGTCCGAGGGTTCAAGGGAGCGAGAGCGCCCCCTATCTGTCACAATATATATAAAATATGTGAGTGTGTGTGTATATATATATATATGTTACAGTCATATGAAAAAGTTTGTGACCCCCTCTCAGCCTGCATAATAATTTCCTCTCCTTTCACCAATAAAGATAACAGTGGTCTGTCTTTCATTTCCTAGGAGTACTGCGGTGTTTTCCGAACAAAGATTTTTAGTGACGCAGTATTTAGTTGTATGAAGTTGAATCAAATGTGAAAAACTGGCTGTGCACAAATGTGGGTCCCCTTGTAATTGTGCTGATCTGAATGCCTGTCACTGCTCAATGCTGATTACTTGGTGTGATGAGCTCGTTAAGCCTTGAACTTCATAGACAGGTGTGTCCCATCATGAGATATAAAGGTATTTAAGGTGCTCAATTACAAGTTGTGCTTCCTTCCCTTTGACTCTCCTCTGAAGAGTGACAGCATGGGATCCTCAAAGCAACTCTCCAAAGATCTGAAAACAAAGATTGTTGAGTCTCCTGGTTTAGGGGAAGGCTACAAAAAGCCATCTGAGAGGTTTAAACTGTCAGTTTCTGTAACTGTAAGGAATGGAATCAGGAAATGGAAGGCCACAGGCACAGTTGCTGTTAAACCCAGCAGGTCTGGCAGGCCAAGAAAAATACAGGAGCGGCATATGAGCAGGATTGTGAGAATGGTGACAGACAACCACAGATCACCTCCAAAGACCTGCAAGAACATCTTGCTGCAGATGGTGTATCTGGACATCATTCTACAATTCAGTGCAATTTGCACAAAGAACATCTGTATGGCAGGGTGATGAGAAAGAAGCCCTTTCTGCACTCACGCCACAAATGGAGTCGCTTGTTGTATGCCAATGCTCATTTAGACAAGCCAGATTCATTTTGGAACAAAGTGCTTTGGACTGATGAGACACAAATTGAATTATTTGGTCAGAACAAAAAGTGCTTTGCATGGCAGAAGAAGAACACCACATTCCAAGACAAACACCTGCTACCTACTGTCACATTTGGTGGAGGTTCCATCATGCTGTGGGGCTGTGTGGCTAGTTCAGGGACTGGGGCCCTTGTTAAAGTCGAGGGTCACGTGAATTCAACCCAATATCAACCAATTCTTCAGAATAATGTTCAAGCATCAGTCACAAAGTTGAAGTTACGCAGGGGTTGGATATTCCAACAAGACAATGAGCCAAAACACAGTTGGAAATCTACAAAGGCATTCATGCAGAGGGAGAAGTACAATGTTCTGGAATGGCCGTCACAGTCCTCTGACTTGAATATCATTGAAAATCTATGGGATGATTTGAAGCAGGCTGTCCATCAAATTGAACTGAACTGGAGAGATTTGGTATGAAGAATGGTCAACAATACCTCCATCCAGAATCAGACACTCATCAGAGGCTATAGGAGGACAGCGTCTAGAGGACAAAAGGAGGCTCAACTAAGTATTGACGTCATATCTCTGTTGGGGGGCCCACATTTATGCACCTGTCTAATTTTGTTATGATGCATATTGCATATTTTCTGTTAATCCAATAAACTTAATGTCACTGCTGAAATCCTACTGTTTCCATCAGGCATGTCAGATATTTAAAGGAAGTTGCTACTTTGAAAGCTCAGCCAAAGATAATCAAAAATCCAAAGAATTAAGAGGGGTTCCCAAACTTTTTCATATGACTGTATATATATGACAAAACATAAAGCCAAACATCCTTATATATAATTTGATAGTATCCGTGTGTATGGTGTTCGCGTCAGGACCTTGACTCAATACAAGTTAGAACCATGCAGTGGGACACTACCTCTGTAGATAGATAGATAGATAGATAGATAGATAGATAGATAGATACTTTATTAATCCCAATGGGAAATTCACATTCTCCAGCAGCAGCATAATGATACAATAAATAATATTAAATTAAAGAATGATAATAATGTAGTTAAAACATAACGTGGCAAACGAGGACGTAGCAGCAGAATTTTGAAGAAGTTGTAAGCGATGGATACGTTTTTGTAGGATGCCAGATACAATAGCATTACAGTAATCTATACCTGAGGTGACTCGGGCATTAATCAATACTTCAGTACTGTGTTGTGTAAGAACAGGAGGAAGTCTAGAAATGTTTCGGAGATGGAAGAAGGCAGTCCGCGAAATGTTACTTATATGGGAGGAATTATTTAATAATTGCCTTTATTAGTGTATAAATGGATATAAATAATTACATTTAAACAATTTGCCAAAATCTGTTGTATGTAAACGATACTGTTTTAAGCGTTATTGTTTTTTCATCAGCAAACCCAGTTTCCACGACCCAGGTGTATTAGTTTAAATGGCACTTTTACCACTCGCAATAGGGCGGACTCGCCGACGTATCGTGTCTACTGGGCAACACAGTGAATGCGGCGTCTATCTATATACGTACATCTATGATTTGTTCGCTTTTTGAAGTAGTGTAAATAAACTAAATTCATCTCACTGTGGTGCGTATTCCGTACGTAATATCATGTAACACATTATAATTCTCCTGCTTTATGCGAATATACCCATGCCACCAAAAAAAACACGTACAATTCCAAGGTGCACTTCAGATGCCTGAGAAAAGTCTATTTCAAGGGCGTCTCAAATGCCACAGCAGACACGATCCAAAACGGACGAACTTACAATAAAATGTGAATCAGAAAACTGTTTGTTCTATTTCTATGTTCTGTGTCTTTCATTTGGGAAATTTACCAGTTATAGATTCCCGGGCAACGGCGGGTACTCCTGCTAGTATATATATATATACATGCCGAGTGACATTTCTCTGTTTTGTTCGTATGCCATTCCGTGTCGGTTTTTCATGCGGTTTATTAAACACGTTCTGCGATTTTTGCGATGGGTGATCATAAAGAACAGCGAGTCTGCGTTAAATTTTGTTTTCTCATATGGAAAACAGCTGCTGAATTTGTAGCGATGCTTGAAGCTGCCTTTAAAGAGGAAGCTTTACATAAAACGCAGATCTATGAGTGGTTTTCACGTTTCAAACGAGAGGAAGTGTCACTTGAAGACCAGCCACGGTCTGTCCGACCTTCCATAATTAGGAATGATGGAAATCTTGAAAACGTTTTGCAATGCAATTTATGAAGATCGTCGTCGGACTATTGAAGAGATTTCCGAATTGACTTGTGTGTGTCTTGGAGTTCTCGCCACCTTCTCTCCTCCGCTGATCTTTGCTCTGTGCGAGTTTTTTCTTGTTTCCCGCATATGAAAGACGAACTCAAAGGAAAGCGTTTTTTGTACCATGGAGGAAGTCAAAGAAATAATCGCTGCAGGCACTTGGACAACATTCCTCTTCAGCAATTCCGGCAATGGGAAAACCGTTGGGACGAGTGCATTCATTCCCACGGAGAAGACTTTGAAGGGGTATCAAAAGGCGAGCTTCAAAAGGGCGACCTCAATTGGGCGAATGTTTTAATATTCTTGCTTTCGCCTTTTTATACGTTCAATCATTGCCTTTATCTAATACATTTTCTGTAATAATTTTGTTGCGTTTGCCTTTATTTGCTGCGCCCAATTGAGGTCGCCCTTTTGAAGCTCGCCTTTTTCTGCGCGCCCTTATTGAATAGACTAAAGTTTCAGGAAGTACAAATGATGAAAGCCCGCCTCTCGTATAGTTGCTGCCAGATGATTGGCTGATTTGAAGCAGCAGGCTATTTGCATTAACGAGACCTAACAAGTGGCCCCTGATTGGGTGACGTTATGGCAGGGTGACAAACCAGGTGGGTTCATCAGACTTGGGTTATTTAGACAAGACCAGAATGAGAAGTGTGTGTGTGGGGTGGCTTTAAGGGACGAGGTCCACGAGCAGGAAGTGAGCTGCTGGCCTCTAACACATTTGAGACCAACATTGCATTGCATTGCGTTCAGCCCATGAATTTTTAATGGCGGAGTATATCTGCCTCTGGGTGGCACCGATCCTAAACATCTGCAGCATTTCTTGTTAAACGATGCCGCCGATGGCTGAATACAAAGTGCAGTAGTCTGCTCGGAGTATTTGAAGTTAATGTTGCAGCTAATTTGTTTTTTACTAACAAGTGTTCGGACGCTCGTGGATGTAATACGTCTTTAGATTGCCAGCAGTTAATTAATGGCAGCGCAGCAATGCTTAGCCAGGAGTGCCAACCACATAGATATTAATGGAGTCTCTGTGCACTTTCTGCAGTCCCCCGGGCCGCTGAATTTCCTCGCGCGTATTCTAGCTTCTCTCCCACTAACCTCCTCGAGGTGTTCCTTGAGTTTTTAAACATTCAGCCGGAGAAATGGATTTGATTATTCCGTGTTTTTGGGAAGGAACGTCTTGCTGAGTCAGCCACTGCCCAGCAGGTCGGTCATATTATGTACAACAACTGATCACTGCAGAAACAGCAAGGCCGTTACAAATGAAGAAGATGACTCGCCTTATGGGCATCGGACACAGAGACCTGGGAAAATTCCCAATTAAACGGAAGGCCAGCTGTGTGTCGTGATCACACACCGTCACAGATCGACATTCTACGAACGTGCTCTTGGGATGGTAATCCATTGTGCGGTGGTGGAAGGACACAAAAGAGGACTCCAAGGAAACGCTGGGGTGCCAGCTGGGTGACCCCTTTTCATTTTGTTTTCTATCAAAGAACACAACGGTAAAAACAACAGAAACAATGGCAGCCTTCTCAAGCTCCAGGAATCAATAGCTTGGTAGAAGTTCTCCTCAATGAAGTTTGAGACGTTCCCCTCTGGGACTCTGACTGGAAGGGGGGCGGAGCCAGTTGCCTTCATTGGGCATTTTCTTGGCATTGTAGGTGAGAAAAAAAAGATGGTAATGCTAGTGATAGCGCCCCCTCCTGCCCCAGGCTGGTATTACTTTACCTGTGATGAGCCCAGAAGGTTACCCTCTGTGTATGTTTGTGTGTGTATTTTCAATGCCATAGGAGATGGATGGATGTTCTGGAGGGAGATTTGTTGCCCGGATGGCACACCACGATAAAAGAAAATGCAATGACAGGCTCTCTGATTGGATGGGAACCTGAATTCTTACCTGGCAGGGAGGCCAGCATGTTGGGAGGACCATGTGGGTACTATGTCATCCGATACAGTAGTGGGCAGCATCCCTGGGATTCGGGTCCCCTTCAGATACCCACAGGGCATCATGGGAATTGGACGGAGTGGTGGCTCTGAGGCTAGGGATCTCCACTGGCAATCGGAAGGTTGCCGGTTTGAATCCCGCAAATGCCAATAGGGACTCTGCTCTGTTGGGCCCTTGAGCAAGGAAGGCCCTTAACCTGCAATTGCTGAGCGCTTTGAGTAGTGAGAAAAGCGCTATATAAATGCAAAGAATTATTATTATTATTAGTATTGGAGTTCCAGCATACAGTTCTGTTCTGTTCCATGGGTGCCACTGGAGGACGCTGTGGGGTTTTGTGACCCCTGTTTTTGGAGATTTGCGCTTGATAGGAAGTGCTTTCAATGGAGTATGTCCTTGCACCACAAGTGGGTCTGAGGTAACAGAAGCCACTTAAAGCTGGAGTTGCATTGAAGAACGGACAGAGCAGGGGGCGCTACTGGGGGATACGGTCCCTAACTTGTGGGATTCTCGTCTGACCTGGAAGTGCCTCCTAAAAACCATGTCCTAGCCCCGGAAGTACTGCCGGGTCAGAGTTAAAAGGAGCCGCGTCATCTTGACCAGTCAGCCAGAGTTGGCAGGACATGGATGAGGCTTGACGAGAGGCGTGGGGAAGAAAGAGAATTATCTGGGCTGTTGGCTTTGGTTGTCTTTATTTAATCTGTGAGAATAACGTCTGTTAATGAAAAGGGGCTGGTTTGTGTGTGACTGTGTGTGTGGTTTGGGGCTCAGTGGCACCCCCTACTGGTTACAATACACACATATACAGTATAAATATATACAGAGAGCGATGTCCCTGGTGGGGTATAAGGGCTTGGGGATTTGTTTCCATATTTTTGATATTTGTGACACTCCCCATTTTTCTGCTCCAATTTCTCTTCAAAATCAATAAAAAAAAACAGAATTGGGGCCTGAAAAGTCTGAGCAACAGCAGCACTTAGTAAAAAAAGTAAACGGCACACCGTCCACGTTGGGAACTCGTCCTTTTATATGCTGGTAATTCTGAAGGAGCGGAAAAGCAACAAATAAAAACTCATCAAGAGAGAAGTGAAGTAAGTCAAATGTAAGATTAGGCGCGTTATTAATTTTCATTACTGCTGCAGCTGCTCCGGCACCACTGAAGTAAAACAGCTTTACGTTTTGTTAACTTGATAATAAGTTTACAAATAAAGATGCAAAAAAGTGTAAGGTTAATAGGGTTTAGCAGAAAACGACGGCTAAAACAAAGAAAAAACACAAAAGCTCAGTGCAGACAGCGGATTTAGTTTGCTGGGTGAAGCGTGAACCGTGTCCAATATTCTGCATTTGTTCAGAACCTTTGAACTTTGATGCAAATTTATCATATTAAATTGATACGTCAAGTGCCTGAGTTAAAGAACAAAAACCTGAATATGCATGTCAACACTTCACAGTGAACCCCAGCTCTTAAAATGACCACCAGCTTATTGAAGTGCTGCTTTAATGAGAATATGGCTGGCATAGACTTACAGAAGCTGGTCGGTTGGCAACAGAGGGCATGATTAGGGCACAGCAGAATTTTTTAAAACTAAAATGTATCATATAGTGCCTTTCATATCTATCATCTAATCCTGCCAACTACGCTATCTATCTTATCTATCTGTCTATCTATCTAATCTTGCCAACTACGCTATCTGTCTATCTATCAACTAATCATGCCAACTATGCTATCTATCTATTCTGCCAATTATGCTATCTATCTATCTAATCCTGCCAACTACGCTATCTATCTATCTATCTATCTATCTATCTATCTATCTATCTATCTATCTAATCCTGCCAACTACGCTATCTATTTTATCTATCTATCTAATCCTGCCAACTACACTATCTATCTATTCTGCCAACTACGCTATCTATCTATCTATCTATCTATCTATCTATCTATCTATCTATCTATCTATCTATCTATCTATCTATCTATCTATCTATCTATCTATCTATCTATCATCTAATCAAACCAACTACACTATCTATCTATTCTGCCAACTACGCTATCTATCTATCTATCTATCTATCTATCTATCTATCTATCTATCTATCTATCTATCTATCTATCTATCTATCTATCTATCTATCTATCTATCTATCCTGCCAACTACGCTATCTATCTTATCTATCTATCTAATCCTGCCCACTATGCTATCTATCTATCTATCTATCTATCTATCTATCTATCTATCTATCTATCTATCTATCTATCTATCTATCTATCTATCTATCGCTATGTAGTGTACGAGGGGGGACCCAAAAATAACCAGAATTTTGTTGTTGTTAGGTTATTTATTTATTTCCGGTTATTTTTGGGTCCCCCCTCGTATATATGCTGCACAGCAAGGCTATTTGTGGTGAGAGTTAAAGCTCGTTTGTGGGTAGTATGGATCGTAACGTCTTATTGAAGAAATGACTACAATTCCCAATCGGAGCTCAGTGCCAGTGCTTGGTCTTTCCACCCTGATGTTTGGCACGAGGAATAAGTGATTAAGAGGATGAAAGCCGTGCTCGGCACTTCAAAGGGAGACGTTGTCTTTGGATTCTTGACTTAATAATATTACTTGGAGGAGTCTTTGTTGATTGTTTATATTTTCATTTATCTTTGCCTTTATTTTTATGTGTAATCATCAGTTTTATATTTTATTAATGCCATGGCAACACACTCTTCTTTTTTTGTAATACCAATAAAGCTGTTTGGAGGATGAATATTTGAATTTGTAATCTTCTTTAAATGGCTTTTGTCCCAAAAGGGGGGATTTCTTGAGGAATCTGCATAAATTAACGACAGAGGAAAGCCGTGAGCAACTTTTTATAGAAATGTGAATTTGTCAATTGTCAATCATGTGAGAAGAGTCAGCTTGCGTTTTTAAATGCAGAATTCTGTCGTGTGTGAGATTCATTGATTGTGAAATATGACCATCACTGTCAACCGTGCCAGAGTTCATTTTTGCATCAGCACGTTTGAATTGTCAATAAAGCAGTTGAAATGAGTGGGATTTAAAGGCGCCGTGTGTAGAAGCGCATTATGAACTGACAGTCTCAAAGCTTGTAAGGCCCAAACAGTTTCAAAAATGCCCCCTGGGGAGTTTACTATCAAACCCTGGCTAGATACCAGGCCAAGCACAGAATGTTTGTAAAATAAAATGATTCTTTCCTCAAAGTGCTCTGTTGCAAAAAAGAAGCTGTGTGAACCACAAAAGTCAATAAGGCCATCAAACGCAGACACAATCCCAACAGAAAACCAAACAGCAAGACTAAAACTCTAAGCAGAACAGTTAAAAAAATCCAGAAATTCACAATTGCACTAAGCAGAGCAAAAAGACACAAGGGCACACCACCCTGTCATTCCAACAGACGGCACACATCACAAACAATTCTGCTTTTACACATCCCATGCCAAATGGCATATAACAGAGAGATACTGTATGCATTGCATTTGTCATTCTAATAGATGGCACATCACAAACCTTTTCAAATCCCATACCAAATGACGTATACCAGAGATAAGGGCATTGCATGGTGCATTGCAGACATTAATGCTGGGGTCTACGTTGACTATTTAGATTTCACCGTCTTCTTAGACGGGTAGCACAGCTAGTTTGGTATAATTTGTTATTGGTGATGTGTTTGTTCCTCTTGTGTGTCATGTTTTGAATAGGTTTTAATTATTAGTTATTCAATAAGTAGGCCCTATGTATTATGGTTATTTTTGTGATAATGCATTCATCTTTAGTTGCAGTGCATTCAGGAAGTCTTCAGTCCCCTTCAGTTTGTTCACATTTTTTTAATGTTGCTGCCTTGTGTTTAAATTTAAATTCATTTTTTTCCCTGAACAATGAACACTCAAGCCCCAGAATGACAAATCAAAATCAACATTTTAGAATTTTTTTTGTAAATGTATTTAAATTAAAAACTAAAATATTCCAGTGACTCAGTACTTGATTGAAGTCCCTCCATCCTGGAATGAGACAAACCTCACACCCCTAGAGTTGGGAAAATCGCAAAATGGCACTTAGGAAGATGTTTTGTAGTTACCTTGGGATTCATGATGATGCTGTGTAGTTTTCTGTTGATATCACTTAAGAATTCACTGCAAAAATCATAAAGGCACGCGATTACAGTTTGTTCAAATAAAGGGCACTCTGATGAAGTACTCTTGAGCAATCCTCGAGACCCAATCCACAATGACCATCGTTCGTAGTTTCCACTTTGGAGATCTGCTGCTGATAGTCATTTCGGGAGGAAATGGTGGGTGGGGGGTCCCCCATTGGAGAATTGTCACAGACAGTCATAGAGATACAGAACGGCAAGTCAAAAGCCTGAAAGGGTACACGTCGCCAAATTCAGACAACAAAACATATGATATGTGAATTTCCTCTTGGGATTAATAAAGTTATCTATCTATTGTCACAAAAATGAGACATAGTCACATAAAGGTTTGGGGCAGCCACCTATATAATTTGTTCTCCTGGCTGCAAAGTTGCTTTCTTTCACAATACAGCACTGGTGTGCTCACAACAGAGTCCAAAACAAGACTGAGGGAATAGGGAAAAGGGGCAGGCTTTTAAAGGGGGAGACAGGAAGTGAGGTCATAGGGATCGGGCTCTTGTTCTTCAGCCATTGGTTTGAGCCTGGACGTGACATCACAGGGGCCGGAGCCGGTAAGGTCTCCTTCCATTGGCTCGGTCCCGGAAGTGACGTCAAGAGAGCCAGATGGAATCTCCTGTGAATGGTCTACAGGAAAGGGAGAAAAAGAGTCCGTGCACTCGGCCACATCCCAGCCTGCCTCAGAACTGCCTTTACTCAAGCCCTTTAGCTGCCTCCCATACGCACGTGTGTGACACTATCTATCTATCTATCTATCTATCTATCTATCTATCTATCTATCTATCTATCTATCTATCTATCTATCTATCTATCTATCTATCTATCTATCTATCTATCTATCTATCTATCTATCTATCCTACCTACTACACTAATGTTAATATCTATCTATCTATCTATCTATCTATCTATCTATCTATCTATCTATCTATCTATCTATCTATCTATCTATCTATCCTGCCTACTACACTAATGTTAATATCTATCTATCTATCTATCTATCTATCTATCTATCTATCTATCTATCTATCTATCTATCTATCTATCTATCTATCTATCTATCTATCTATCTATCTATCTATCCTACCTACTACACTAATGTTAATATCTATCTATCTATCTATCTATCTATCTATCTATCTATCTATCTATCTATCTATCTATCTATCTATCTATCTATCTATCCTACCTACTACACTAATGTTAATATCTATCTATCTATCTATCTATCTATCTATCTATCTATCTATCTATCTATCTATCTATCTATCTATCTATCTATCCTACCTACTACACTAATGTTAATATCTATCTATCTATCTATCTATCTATCTATCTATCTATCTATCTATCTATCTATCTATCTATCCTACCTACTACACTAATGTTAATATCTATCTATCTATCTATCTATCTATCTATCTATCTATCTATCTATCTATCTATCTATCTATCTATCCTACCTACTACACTAATGTTAATATCTATCTATCTATCTATCTATCTATCTATCTATCTATCTATCTATCTATCTATCTATCTATCTATCTATCTATCTATCTATCCTACCTACTACACTAATGTTAATATCTATCTATCTATCTATCTATCTATCTATCTATCTATCTATCTATCTATCTATCTATCTATCTATCTATCTATCTATCTATCTATCTATCTATCTATCTATCCTACCTACTACACTAATGTTAATATCTATCTATCTATCTATCTATCTATCTATCTATCTATCTATCTATCTATCTATCTATCTATCTATCTATCTATCTATCTATCTATCTATCTATCTATCTATCTATCTATCTATCTATCTATCTAAAACAGTCGGGTCCTGCCTTAAATATATGGGCACATTGAGCACTAAGGGGTCTCAAGTGTCCAATCTCCACTTTTAAAAAATGGATTATACTTGAGCACAAAGGCTTCTTATATTCTAAATATTTTTCAGAATATTGGTGGGTGGGGTAGACAGACCTTAGTTTCAGAATGTTCAATAACAAAATCATCACAGGGTCAATGTAGCCATAGTAGCCATGGTTGTGATTTCTGTCTACAGATATTCACCCATCGTGTCCATCAGGCCAACGTGTTTCAGGACCCCGACACCTTCATCAGGGCCACACAAACCAATGAGGAAGGGGTTAGAGTTCCAAAGTTTGAACATAAATTTTGTTCTTTTAGTTTGAATCTTGATATTATTGCAGCTGGTCTGGTATAATTGGATGTTTTTTATATATTTTTTTTAGTTTTTTAATAATTACACATAACCAGAGCCAAGAAACTCTGTGCCTTCATTTATTCAGAAATTGTATGCTATGCAGCCATGTTAGTTCATGCAAGATAGCAACAAGTTATCAGAAATAAATGAGAAATGGCAACAGATTGTCAGACATAATGAGAAATAAATAAAAAATAGTAAAAAATAATGAGAAATAAATGAAAAATAGTAAATAATAATGAGAAATAAATGAGATAAAGCAATAGGTTATCAGAAATAACAAGAAATAAATTAGAAATATCAATTAGGTTTTGAGTGTGCACGGATACTGTGCATTGCCACACCGCCAACTTGACAAATCACCCCTGGATTCCAAAATATCAATAGATTATCAGAGCTAATAAGAAATACATAAGAATAGCAAACATATTGAGAAATAAATGAGAAAAAGCAACAGGTTATCAGAAATAATGAGAAATAGCAAAAATAAGGAGAAATAAATGGAATAAAGCAACAGGTTATCAGAAATAACAAGAAATAAATTAGAAATAGAAAGAGATAATCAGACAGAATAAAAAATACATGAGAAGCAGCAAATATATTGAGAAATAAATGAGAAATGACCAGAAACAAGTGAGAAATAAAGAACACAAACTTGTTCAGCTCAGTTGGCTGAAGTGCCTGACGCTCATCCCCAGACAGTCTGTTTGGATCGGTGCCGTGTCCTTTAATAATTGTCTAATCGTCCAAACTCAGATTTTACATTTTCATTTACAGTAATTTCATTAGCAGACGCTTATATCCCAAACAATTTACAACAAAGGTGAACATAATCGAGTAAACATCAGACTGGGGGGTTGTGTTATGTGACAAGGTGACAAAATTGATCACCACAAGTTAAAAGCTCCAAACAAGACACGAGTGACTTACAACTCCCAGGTTTACAAAATCTAACATCAGTCAGACAGAAATTCACCACACAAGAGGGTCTTCAAACGCTTCATAAGTAACATCGAGGGAGTCCGAAATTCAGGTGGAGGTGGGCAGCTCATTCTGCCAGTCAGGAGCTACCCGGATAAAGAGTCTGGACTGAGAGTTGATATCATGTAGAGGTGGCATTGGCCACCTGAGTGGTGGAGAAGGAGCCTCTGACCTCACGGATGGCTCCATATATATAGGTGAGGGCCCAGGGACCACCCTGTCGGCAAACATCAAGGATCTGACCTTAATATGCACTGGAACAGGCAGGCAACTTAGTGATCTGACTCGCCTCGACTGGTTGAACAAAAATTCAAATTTTCTGGGAAGAACGCCACCAACAAATTAAGGTAGGGAATCCAATGTCCGAAAAGGGAACACAAATCTCTCCTTTACAATAAATAGGCTGAGTCAGCACGACCTCTTTCAGGCGGAATCAAAGCGTTCCCGTCAAAGCATCCAAGCTGTAATTTGAAGTTTGTGCGCAGACAGCTACACACACGGACACTTCAGGAGCCGAGGGAGCAGAGCACAGACGTCCATGGTGTCAGGTATACATAAGGGCAGGATTCTCGAGTGCAGATATTTCTCAAAATGAGCGCACGTTCACAGCTGCCTCTTTCCCTTTATTTTTTATACATGGCGTGACTCGCCAGTCTGAACGAGTCACACAGGAAGACCCAGCAGACGAGAATGCACAAAAAATAAACAATCTGTGCCAGCTTCTCCAAAGCACTGCCTCTCAGGGCACGGGGCCACATTGTTTTTCTTTACTTCATGCCAGTTCATGTCAATCTGGAGTACGTTTCGAATTCCTTTGCGAGGGGAATGGCTGGTAAACACATCTGTCCGTGGGCTTTGTCCAGATTAAACCTGATCACTTCTCCCTGCCACCCCGCATTTACTTCATAATTAGCTTGAGCAGTCAGTGTAGTGCTATCAATATTCAATTTAATCATCTCATTAGCAGTCTCGTCAGCTTTAGACACACAGGCAATGGGCACAAAGAGAAAAAAAAAACGCTTCTCTCTCTCTCCATTGTTTTCTGAATTAGATGCTTTTATTCTGTTTGGACATAACAAATGCTTCACCCAGAAGCTCCATTCCGATATATCTGTGCATTGGCATATAGAACAGGTGGTATCCACCTTAATAAAAAGATGAGTGTCTGTGTCTATACAGTATGTGTCTGTCTGCTTGCTATGTCTCTGTCATGCCAAAAGATGGTGCATCACAAATGGAGGTAGTAATAAAATGCATTGCGTTTGTTGTTCCAACAGGTGGTGCATGACAAACTTTTTAACACTGCCTTTACAAATCCCATACCAAATGGCATATAACAGAGACATAGTCATTGCATTACTCATTCTAATAGATGGTGCATCACAAATGGACGTTATAATAAAATGCATTGCGTTTGTTGTTCCAACAGATGGCGCATGACAAACTTTTTAACACTGCTTTTACAAATCCCATACCGAGTGGCATATAACAGAGACATAGTCATTGCATTACTCATTCCAACAGATGGCGCATCACAAACGGACGTTATAATAAAATGCATTACGTTTGTTGTTCCAACAGATGGCGCATGACAAACTTTTTAATACTGCTTTTACAAATCCCATACCAAATGGCATATAACAGAGACATAGGCGTTGCATTTCTCATTCCAACAGATGGTGCATCACAAATATTAATACTGCTTTTACGAATCCCATAATAATAATAATTATTATAATAATAGCAATAGTAATAATAATAATGCTTTACATTTATATAGTGCTTTTCTCACAACTCGAAGTGTTTTTTATGTGAGACATGAGCCACTTTTTAGCCCCCACTAATGTGTAGCATCCACCCACATGATGCAATGGCAGCCATTTTTGTGCCAGTACACACATGAGCTTTTAGGTGGTGAAGGGTTGAGAGAGAGAGACAATTAGAGACAGGGGATGATTAGGGGGCCAGAATGACTAGGCTATGGTGGGCAATTTAGTCAGGACACCAGCATACACCCTATGCTGTATGAAGGATGCTCAGGGATCTTTTATGACCACTGAGAGTCAGGACCTCAGTTTTACATCTTAATCTGAAGAACGCCACCATTTTTACAGCACAGTGTCCCCATCACTGCACTGCAGGAATTGGGATCCACATTCAGACCACAGGTTTAAGCGCCCCCTGCTGGCCTCGCTAACACCTCTTTCAGCAGCAACCCAAGCTTTTCCTAGATGGTGTCCCATCCAAGAACTTGCCAGGCCTGAACATGCTTAGCTTCAGGGGGTTGGCCTCTTCTCATACCAAATGTCATATATTAGAGACATTTGCATAGCACTTGTCATTCCAACGTCGTAAATACAGGGTGAGTCAAAATGATGTTAACACTAATGGTACTGCTATGTATAGACTTATATACAATTTTTTGGACAATTTAGGTGCCACATATGTGTTGAACATGATGGTGAACAGACTGAGACATTCCTGTAAATCATCTTGCACATATGAAGTATGTTATGTGAATAAATTGTTTCCACCATTGAAATGTTAACATAATTGACTCACCCTGTATTAGCACTGCTTTTACTTTTCCCATACCAAATGGCATATAACAGAGACATATGTATTGAACTTTACATTCCAACAGACGGCGCATCACAAACATTAGCACTGCTTTTACTAATCCCATATCAAATGGCATATAACAGAGACATATGTATTGAACTTTTCATTCCAACAGACGGCGCATCACAAACATTAGCACTGCTTTTACTAATCCCATATCAAATGGCATATAACAGAGACATATGTATTGAACTTTTCATTCCAACAGACGGCGCATCACAAACATTAGCACTGCTTTTACTAATCCCATATCAAATGGCATATAACAGAGACATATGCATTGCGCTTGTCATTCCAACAGATGGTGCATTAATGCTGCTTTTATGAATCCTGTGCTGCTGAAATGACTAAGGGGGACACTTGATGAAGTGACTGAATCTTGCTCCATAAACAAGATGGAGAAATACGGCACTGCATTTAACGATCCGGTGTTCACTTGCTCTGCAATGTTGAAAGTATAATCAAGTTTCCGGTAAGGAGCAAAGCCACTCAGCCTGTGGGGGTCTTAATCTAGCCTTGACGAGGTTAAGGACAGGACTTGAAAAGAAGTATTGTGCGGCCAGCCGGTATAGAGCAAAGGGTTAACATGTTTATAGGTGCTGGTTCTAGAGAGCCGTCCAGTCACGGGGTCCGAGCTCCGTAACACGGTTCGCTCATCTCCTGATTGAGCTCCCGGACCTGACGGGGTGTGGTCAGTTGCCCTCAGTGGGCGTCTTCTCCGAGATGGGAGTTCATAAGAGAGGTACGAGAGTTAGTGATTGTGCCCCCTGGTGTCCCGGAGTGGTAGCGCTTGGACGCAGATGTGTGACAACAGGTTTCATTAAAATGTGAACAGAGCAGGTGCAGCTTGATGAAACCCATCCAGCATTACAATAGCATCTGAAATAAGAGTTTTAAGGTCAGGTCTCCGCAGCACCCAAAAATGTGACAGAACTTGAACCCACCATAAGTCGCCATGAGGTGTGACAGTTCATGCAAGTTCTGTAACGGCAATCATTTCCCATTATGTGGAGACGGTCAAGTCTGAATGCTCTCCACTTTACTTTTATTCTTGCTCCAGATCTTCTCCCTTTCCATCTTTGGATGAGCAGCCCCTCCAATATGGTGTCATGGAACTCTGACACCCTATTTAATATTCAATATACCCCACTTTACATTCCTCAGTGTCTCTGCCTGTGCAATCTCAGAAGTTACAGACGTAGGCAGCCATCAGATCCGTCGCCCTCAGCCTGTGACATCTCCCAAGTTCTCAGCTCTGCGCTCTCCTGGCCTCTGTTGGGCACGCCAGCTCAGCGGGTGCCCGATGCCAGTTTCTTGTTCTTTTATCCACATTCAGAGTCTGCTCATCCCCATTAAAAATTGTAATCCTGGTCAGGAGTGCGAGGCAGTGTGGGTCATCAGTCTATCGCAAAGCCAATATGTCCTGTCGTAGATCTTATGGGTAAACCGTGTGATTTAGTGGCAGGCGTCTGGACAGGAAACGAGAGAGCCGCTCCGCCAGCGAGTCCTTCGATCCTAAAGAAAGCGCTTCGCTTGCTGTCATCGAGTCCCTAGGGGAACTGCACACATAATATGAAAGACTTCATATACAATAAGGCCTAACAAATGGGCAAGATCTCCGTCTTTTGTGATTTTTTTTTTACCACCCATTCATGTTAAAAACGAGAGCCGGGGGGCCAGATGGGAGGTTTGCTGTATTTATTTTTTGTAAGCCTAGCGATGTATTCTATTGTTTTTATATTCCCATTAACTCAATGCACTCCCGGGCATGACTGGAGAGTGTGGTCCCCAAGGAGCACAAAAGGGACACGCTCGGCTCGGCTCAGCTCATCTTCCTCAGGCACGTATCTCTCTCTCTCTCTGTGTGTATCCGAAATGAAGCTGGAAGATGAGGATGCATAGACGATACCAGAAGGTACAAAGCTGTGGAGCCAGACAGGCTGAATGAGGGAGCTTCAAATTAATTAAATCAGTCGAACAAAGCCGCCGTGCTGAAAGCAGTGAAGTCCACGGCTACCACATCTTTTAAGCCATCTTGCGACTCCCAGGCAGCTGCCAGAGGAAGTGCCTGTCAACGTCAGCATTGTAAATTGACGAAGGCCGAGCCTTTTGAAATAAAAAAATTGATCACCATGGCATCGGCATATGCTGCTATTTAACAAGAGTCTGAAATTTCAGAATACGCTTTTTTTGTACGTTAAATTGGATTGAGCTGAAACGGCATGATTTCATTGGGTCGTTCATGCCATCTCTAAAAGCTTCTTATGGGACATTTCCTGCACAGGGTGTCTGGGCTCAGCTGTAGAGATCGGGAGGAGCTCCTCAACCATTTTAAAGAAGAGGTGGTTCGGGCCTCTGATTAGGATGCCTCCTGGACGTCTGTCTGGTGGGGTGTCTACTGGGCATGTCCAACCGGGAGAAGAAAATGGGGGCAGACCCGGGACATGCTGGAGGGATTCTATCTCTCAGCTAGCCTGGGAACACCTTGGTATACCCCCTCCGGAGTAGCTGACGGGGAAAAGGGATGTCTGGGTCATCTCTGCTCAGAATGCTGCCCTGTGACCCAGATGTGGCGTATATTGTTTTCTGAATCATATGATTTCATTCTGTTTGGACAAAACAAACGCTTCTCCCAGAAGCTCTGTTCTGATATGCCTGTGCACTAGCATACAGAAATGGTGGCAGCCACTTTCATAAAATGACGAGTGTCTGTGTCTCTACAGCATGTGTCTGCCTGGTTGCTATGTCTCTGTCATTCCAACAGATGGCGCATCACAAATGTTTGTAGTAATGCATTGCATTTGTCATTCCAACAGATGGCACATCACAAACATTAACATACAGCTTTTACAAATCCCATAACAAATGGCGTATAACAGAGACATATGCATTGCTATATGTCTGTCATTCCAAAAGATGGCGCCTCACAAATGTTTGTAGTAATAAAATCCACTGCATTTGTAATTCCAACAGATGGCGCATGACAAAATTTTAACACTGCTTTTGTAAATCCCATACCATTTGGCATACAGCAGACAGATGCCTGTCCTTCCAACAGATGATGCATCAAAAATATTTATAGTAATAAAATGCAGCACAATTGTCATTCCAACAGATGGTGCATGGCAAACTTTAATACTGCTTTTTACAAGTTCCATACCAAATGGTATATAACAGAAACATTTGCATTGCTCTGTGTCTGTCATTCCAACAGAGGGTGCATCACAAATATTAATACTGCTTTTACAAATCCCATACCATATGGCATATAGCAGACAGATGTCTGTCCTTCCAACAGATGACGCATCACAAATATTTGTAGTAATAAAATGCATCGCATTTGTTGTTCCAACAGATGGTGCATGACAAACTTTAACACTGCTTTTTACAAGTCCCATACCAAATGGTATATAACAGAAACGTTTGCATTGCTCTGTGTCTGTCATTCCAACAGAGGGTGCATCACAAATATTAATACTGCTTTTACAAATCCCATACCATATGGCATATAGCAGACAGATGTCTGTCCTTCCAACAGATGATGCATCACAAATATTTATAGTAATAAAATGCATCGCAATTGTCGTTCCAACAGATGGTGCATGACAAACTTGAATACTGCTTTTTATAAGTCCCATAGCAAATTATATATAACAGAAACATTTGCATTGCTCTGTGTCTGTCATTCCAACAGACGGTGCATCATAAATATTAATACTGCTTTTACAAATCTCATAATAATAATAATAAAGCTTTGCATTTGTATGGTGCTTTTCTCGCTACTCAAAGCACATTTTTTCCATTGTGAGTAGGGAGCCACTTCAGCTCCCACTAATGTGTAGCATTTACTTGGATAATGTGGTGGCAGCCATTATTGCACCAGTACACTCACCACACATTAGCTGTTAGGTGGTGAAGTGGTGTTAGAGAGAGCCAATTAGGGGCAGGGAATGATTAAGGGTTCCAGAATGACTAAGCCAGGGAGGGCAATTTAGCCTAGACATCGGGATACACTCAACTCTTTACTCAGGATGCTCAGGGATCTTTCATGACCACAGAGATTATATGTCTTATCTAAAGGACTGTGCCATTTTTACAGCATAGTGTCCCTGCCACTTCACTGGAGCACTGAGGCCCACTTCAGACCAAAAGGTAAGCACCCTCTGCTTGCCTCTTCAATGCCTTTTCCAGCAGGAATGTAAACTTTTATTGGTTGCTCTTTGCTATCAAAGTACTGGCCGGGCCTGAACAGGTGAGCCTCTTCTCATATGAAATGGCATGTAACAGAGACATATACATAACACTTGTCTTTCCAACACATGGTGCATCACAAACATTAGCTCTGCTTTTATGAATCCCATACCAAATGGCATGTAACAGAGGCATATGCATTGCACTTGTCATTCCAACAGATGGCGCAGCACAAACATCAGCTCTGCTTTTATAAACCCTGTACCCAATGACACATCACAGAGGCATATGCATTGCACTTGTCATTCCAACACATGGTGCATCACAAACATTAGCTCTGCTTTTATAAATCCCATACCAAATGGCACATCACAGAAGCATATGCATTGCACTTGTCATTCCAACAGATGGTGCAGCACAAACATCAGCTCTGCTTTTATAAACCCTATACCCAATGACACATCACAGAGGCATATGCATTGCACTTGTCATTTCAACAGATGGTGCAGCACAAACATTAGCTCTGCTTTTATGAATCCCATACCATATGGCACATCACAGAAGCATATGCATTGCACTTGTCATTCCAACAGATGGCGCAGCACAAAAATCAGCTCTGCTTTTATAAACCCTATACCCAATGACACACCACAGAGGCATATGCATTGCACTTGTCATTCCAACAGATGGCGCAGCACAAACATCAGCTCTGCTTTTATAAACCCTATACCCAATGACACATCACAGAGGCATATGCATTGCACTTGTCATTTCAACAGATGGTGCAGTACAAACATTAGCTCTGCTTTTATGAATCCCATACCATATGGCACATCACAGGAGCATATGCATTGCACTTGTCATTCCAACAGATGGCACAGCACAAAAATCAGCTCTGCTTTTAAAAACCCTATACCCAATGACACATCACAGAGGCATATGCATTGCACTTGTCATTCCAACAGATGGTGCAGCACAAACATTAGCTCTGCTTTTATGAATCCCATACCATATGGCATATCACAGAAGCATATGCATTGCACTTGTCATTCCAACAGATGGCGCACCACAAACATCAGCTCTGCTTTTATAAACCCTATACCAAATGATACATCACAGAGGCATATTCATTGCACTTGTCATTCCAACAGATGGCACATCTCAAGCATTAACACTGCTTTTACGAGTCTTATACCACTGAAATGACTTAGGGGGTCACTTGATGAAGCAATTGAGTCTCACTCTGTAAACAAGACGGAGAAATGCTGTGCTGCATTACACAACCTGGCGTTCACATGCTCAGTATTGTTGAAAGTATGATCAACTTTGTGTTAAGGAGCTATATTACTCCAGGGCCTGTGGGGGTCTTAATCTGGCTTTGACAGATGTTAAGGACAAGACTCAAAAAGGAAATGTTGTGGCGCCACCCCGTTTACTTACAAAGCAAAAAAAAAAACTGAGAATAACATGCGAGGGTTAACAACACCAAGTTTAGCCATTGGCTTCAGAATGTTAGGCTCTGGTGAGTGGTCCAGTCACAGGGTCGGAGCTCCACGATGTGGTCATCTCCTGAATGAGACGCCATCTTTTATAGCTCCCTCTCGGACCCAAAGGGGCGGGGTCAGTTGCCCTCAGTGGGTGTCTTCTCCAAGCTGTGGGTTGATAAGGGAGTTGCTGACTGCGCCCCCTTGGTGGTCCAGAGAGGTAATGCTTGCCACAGACGAGCCTGGGAACACCTCGGTATCCAGAGGAGTTGAGAGGGGAAAAAGGGATGTCTGCGTCATCTTTGCTTAGACTGCTGCTCTGTGACTTGGACCCCGATAAGCGTCAGAAGATCGATGGATGAATGGATGCTAAATTTAATTGGAAAGCAATTAGCTCCGGGGCCCTGGACATCTGGCCTTAAAGTTTGCACTGCTCTTCTGTAATGGTGACCAGGAGGATGTGAGCTAATATTTGGACACTTATTTTTTGGAGTATGTAAAGGCGAACTAGCAAACTGAATGTGGCCATATGGAGACTTGTAGGAAGCGATAACTCCTAGCCCCTCGTGAGTATGGACCCCCGTGCTGATAAGTCATCATAATTTATATGCTTTTCTGCTCCCCATCACAACCAGCAAGTCATTCTCTCCATCTACAGCGCCTCGTATATTCACCGTAATGTCAATTTTTTTCTGTGGAGACGCAGATCCTCATAATGAATCTTCAGGCCGGGGTCCCATTGCAACGGCAACGAAATTGGGAGAATTGGCTCAGCGTTATCAAAGTGACCCCTGACCGCGACTTTGAAATCCATGGCTGAATGGGTTCATCGTAAGTGACAGGTCCGTCTGCCTTGGGAGGCTTGTGGAGGTTGAGGAGGTGACGTCACCTCAGTGGGAGCTCAGGTGGCCAGTGCCGGCCCATGAAAGTGCGTTGTCCTCTGCTCGATGCTCCCAGCTGAGCCGTAGCTCCTGGTCAAAGATGGCCACTGACTGTTAAATCAAGTGAGATGTTTCAAAAGTCTGACGGGGTTGAGGACGGTTTTGTTTTTTCTCCTTTTCTTCTTGCACTTTTAGACTTTTCCAGCGTTCTTATGGACATCTGCAGTGTCCCAAATCGAATGAAACCCAAGTTCTTCCAGTTTGCTGCTGCGGATTCCACGCCGCGCTTGACTGATTTATGAGGCTGACACTTAACATCCATAACTGCCATCTGCACTCTGTTATCTTGTAATGAAATGCAAAGACTCGGCTTTTCAAATGACATGGAATTGAATTACTTCAAGGAAAAGTGACAACATATTAACCGTGAATTAACCATTAACCGTCTGAAAAATGAGCACATGAGCAAGATGGCTTTAAAAAGGTGCAAGTGTTTATACCCTGCCAGCGTTACTCAGAAATGGGCCAGACTAGAAGATGTGACAGGTGACAGCAGTGGGACACAAGAACTTGCCAAAGAAGAGAGGAATAAGATGAATTAAACAATTAATTCATTTAGATGTACGACTGAACCATAAAAAAACTGTAAAACTAATTGGAATGAAAACCCGCAGCCACAGTGGGACCCCGTCGTTAAGCAAATTAAATGACTCTGAAAAGCGTTTCTCTTACTGTCCTGTTCAGTTGGGTCTGCCCTGAAAAAGTTAAAACGGTCAAGTCCAGCTGGCAGCCCACAGCACTGGACACGTGCGACCAGAATGTGGATGAGCGGAGAAGAACCTCGAGAGTGCTGCACTGCTACCTCACGTCCCGTCTCGTCACACTCACTACACGTCACCTTTGACTAACAAATTTTCTTCATTTAATTGCATCATTTTTGTTTCAATTTGCCTATAAACCATCTCGGGCCCTTTTCATCTGGAGAAGACGTTTTGCACGAGGACCAGCTTCAATGAAGAGCTTGAGGCATTGGCACAAGAAATGAATCCGAGTCCTTTCAGCACAACGGGGACAAAAAGAACTGAGGCAGGTTCTGCTCAAGATGAGAGAAGATTAAACCCACCAGCAAAAATGAATAAAATCACTCCGGAGCTAACAAAGCTGCACGTCCGCCCTGAGACCTTTCATATTGTGTCTGGACATTGGAGCGACGTCAGCTCATTAGACATCAGATTTGGGGAGTCGCAACAACTTGCCTCTGTGGGTTACACTTGCTTGCCATTTTCTGCATGACAGCAGATAGGGGGGTCTGTGTGGCAAGGCAAGGAGCTGAAGTGGGCAGTAAATAAACCTGCAGGGGCTGGTAAGGGGCATCCATAGGGAGCAATCCATCGATCTGTCTATGGGAAATATAATGCCTTTCATATCTATCTATCTATCATATAGTGCAGTGGTTCTCGATCTGTGGGGCGGGCCCCCCTAGGGGGGCGTGAAGTAACAAAAAGGGGGGTGCGAAGATGTGAAAAAAAGAAAACAAGAATCAAAATTATGAAAAATCCATCTATTGAAACCAAAACAAATTAACTTAAACTACATTCTGATACTAGAAAAATAAATATAGAGTTAGATAAATGTCGATAAAAGTTAAGTAGGTATAATAAAATATGCATCTATGATATATCATTAATTAAAAAAGAACAAATTAGTATTAGTGGGCTCCTTTCAAAAAAACCTTAGGGGGGGCGCAATTAAAAGTTTTATGAAAAGTCGGGTCGCAAATACTTAAAGGTTGAGAAACGCTGATATAGTGCCTTTCATATCTATCTATCTATCTATCTATCTATCTATCTATCTATCTATCTATCTATCTATCTATCTATGAGTTATATAGTGCCTTTCATATCTATCTATCTATCTATCTATCTATCTATCTATGAGTTATATAGTGCCTTTCATATCTATCTATCTATGAGTTATATAGTGCCTTTCATATCTATCTATCTATGAGTTATATAGTGCCTTTCATATCTATCTATCTATCTATCTATCTATTTATCTATCTATCTATCTATGAGTTATATAGTGCCTTTCATATCTATCTATCTATCTATCTATCTATCTATCTATCTATCTATCTATCTATCTATCTATCTATCTATGAGTTATATAGTGCCTTTCCTATCTATCTATCTATCTATCTATGAGTTATATAGTGCCTTTCCTATCTATCTATCTATCTATCTATCTATCTATCTATCTATCTATCTATCTATCTATCTATCTATCTATCTATGAGTTATATAGTGCCTTTCCTATCTATCTATCTATCTATCTATCTATCTATCTATCTATCTATCTATCTATCTATCTATCTGAGTTATATAGTGCCTTTCATATCTATCTATCTATCTATCTATCTATCTATCTATCTATCTATCTATCTATCTATCTATCTATCTATCTATCATATAGTGCCTTTCATACCAACAATGGGATTCTATTTCACTAATTTCATCAGTTCCTTTCTATTGTGCCTGGTTTTGGATTTGTAAATTATTTTGTTATATTTCTGCCAGCATTTTGTTTATGATGGGTACCACAATTTCAAGTACCTGCTGTTTAGACGCTGTTAGGGGCAGAGTCATTGGCGGGTAGAAACCCTAATGTTAACAATGCAATGGGTCAACAGGTCATCCTCTTTTGCTGTTCATTGGCTACACTTCAGCTTTCAACACAGCTGTCCTCCATTGACCGCTCACCAAGCCGAGGGCCCTGGGACTGAACGGCCGCCTGTGTGCCCGGGTTTTCAGTTTTCTCATATGGAGACCACAGGTGGTGAGAGTTGGAGTCTTTTGTGACAGTGGCGTAGCCGGCAGGATCCACTGTCACAAAAAGACTTCAGACAGACTGGGGCAGCCATCTATATATTATGATCCTGGTTGCAGAAGGTTGAAAATTGATTGTGTTGTTTACAAGACAAAAACAGAACTGAATACATGGAGGTAAGATGGCGGTTTTAAGGACTGGTGGAGGAAGTGACATCATCAGATGTGCCAGGACCTGGTGGCATTTCCCGGGAATGGTCTGTAAGAGACTGAGAGAGACAAGCAGCACACTGTGCCACCCCCTGGTGTGATGTAGTATTACTCTTACTCAAGCCCTTTAGCTGTCTCCTAATCACACGTGAGTGACACAGTACTCAGATTTTCTACTTTATTGCAGATCTTGTTTATAATTGTAATGTCTATTTGGATATATACTTTTTATATTCTGTATCACCCTTAGTTTTACCCTTTTTTTACTCTCTTTTTAAAATTTCTTTTAATTTAAACATTCCTTTTTAAATCTAATTTAATCCCTTTGTTAACTTTATTGCACAGATCACGGCACGTTTCACTACTTGTATAACCGTGTATGTGACAAATAAAGAGTCTTGAATCATCGATTCATCCACTGACGCAGTTCTCTACGCAGGTTTGAGGACCAAAAAGACACTTCAGCGCTTTGTGATTTTTAAATCGAGTTACTGTAGTTTGATCTCCCGGTTTTAGATCTTTTCCTTTCAAATTTCGACTTTGGTTTTGGCGTCTTGTTTTGGTTTCTGTTGCTTTGTGCTCTCGAATCGCCCGCTTTCAGACGCTGCTTTCGTTTTGACAACACCGATCTCCAGGGGGCCTTATGTAACTAACTTGCTTTTGCTCGAAAATGCGCATAAGCCATTTCTTACATAAAAGTCGGGATCTTTAAAACACGAGAGCTTGGCGGTGGAAATCGGCTTAATGTTGCGTCAACTTTCAACCATCCATAAGTCCCACGCAGGCTGTTTTTAGTGTTGGAATGTTAGCGACTCCAATGAAGTGCACGGTAAATGTTGTTGCATTGCGCATTTCAGTGTTCCTGAGCTAATTATGTCACAGTTAATGCACATGGGCACTCTATACTAGGCAGGGGTCCTCAGTCATGGTCCTGGTGGGCCGCAGTGGCTACAGGTTTTCATCGTAACCCTTTTTCTAATCAGCAAGCCATTTTCATTGCTAATTAACTCCTTTACTCTTCATTTTCATAGCCCTGTTTTTAAGGATTCAGTCCTCTGAATTGATTCGTTTCTTCATTAAATGGCAGCCAAACAGAAATGAGATGTGAAACGAGCCAACAGATGACCAGCTAAACTGGAACATCAAACTTCAGCCAATTTCACTCCAACCAGTTCCTTAATGAGAAGCCAGTTCTTGCTGTTAATGAAAGCCGTTATTGAATATCAGGACTTGTTGCTGCTCTCATTCCGCCACAGCAGACTGTTGATTTTCTGTTTTTTTCTAAGACCACCGTCAAGATGTTTTGGTGACCTGAGCAGCCCAACGTGACCGAGACCCTCACCTTTCTTTATTTTCAGGTTCACTGGTCGGGAGGTGGCTCATTTTGTGTCTCATTATTGTTTGGCTGCTCATCAAATTAAAGGAAACAGCTAAGACAGGGGTCATCAATCACGGTCCTATTGGGCCACAGTGGCTACAGGTTTTCATCGTAATCCTTTTTCTAATCGGCGAGCCGTTTTCGTTGCTAATTAACTCCTTTTCTCTTCATTTTCATAGCCCTGTTTTTAAGGATTCAGTCCTCTGAATTGATTCGTTTCTTCATTAAATGGCAGCCAAACAGAAATGAGATGTTAAACGAGCCCACAGATGACCAGCTAAACTGGAACGTCAAACTCCAGCCAGTTTCACTCCAACCAGTTCCTTAACTCTTTGAGGGCTAAATTATTTTTCCAAAAAACTCAAGTTTTCTGTCAAGCACACAAAGCAATGGTTTCACACATAAATGAACATAGAACGTCTGTTACTATGTGCTGTGGCAGTTGCTAGCACATGTTGGGCTCACACCCGGAGGCCAGCGGTAGTGGTCTCTGTGTGACGCAATATGGTTTGTACCTCTTGTCATCATAAGTGGTGGTCCTCCCAGGTGAATGCTGCTGTAGGTGCATCAGCTACACGAAAGTGTTCAGCACCACAATCAGTTGAGGACCAGTCAGATGATGCCGGTACCTCACTTTTGTTTTTTGATATCCATCTCCCGATCACTTGCATCAAACTCGGAGTCTGACAAGTAAGAGTCCTATTCAACGAAATTACATAAAACATCCATGGCGTATTTTGCTTTGCACATTCGCTTTGGTCTCTCGCCAGATGTCGATGCCATTTTAGAGGTTTTTGCACTTCGCTACCCAAGCATGTATCGAGGTTAAATCAAAAAGCTATGGAACTTTCCTTCTAGCAAAGAGAGTCGAACTGAAATGCAAGGGTGAGTTTTGTCATAGTTTACAGCTGATTACCGTCCTGTACCTCTGAATTTTGACAAAAGTCGACATCAGTCCTAAAAGAGATAACGAGAAGCCAGTTCTTGCTGTTAATGAAAGCCGTTATTGAATATCAGGACTTGTTGCTGCTCTCATTCCGCCACAGCAGACTGTTGATTTTCTGTTTTTTCTAAGACCACCGTTAAGATGTTTTGGTGAACTGAGCAGACCAACGTGACCAAGACCTTCACCTTTCTTTATTTTCAGGTTAGCTGGTCGTGTGGCAGCTTGTTTTGTGTCTCATTATTGTTTGGCTGCAAACAACTAAGGGGTCTGAGTCATGTCAATTAAAAGTAAGGCTAAACAAGTCAATCAGCAGCAAAAATGGCTCACTAATTAAGGAGATGGTTAGAATGAAAACCTGTAGTCACTGCGGCCTACCAGAACCAGAGCTGGACACCCCTGAACTCAGGGGTCTGAGTCACGTCAATTAAAACTAATTAAGGAGATGGTTAGAATGAAAACCTGCAGCCACTGCGGCCCACCAGGACTGGAGTTGGACACCCCTGAACTCAGGGGTCTGAGTCACGTCAATTAAAACTAATTAAGGAGATGGTTAGAATGAAAACCTGCAGCCACTGCGGCCCACCAGAACCAGAGCTGGACACCCCTGAACTCAGGGGTCTGAGTCACGTCAATTAAAACTAATTAAGGAGATGGTTAGAATGAAAACCTGCAGCCACTGCGGCCCACCAGAACCAGAGCTGGACACCCCTGAACTCAGGGGTCTGAGTCACGTCAATTAAAACTAATTAAGGAGATGGTTAGAATGAAAACCTGCAGCCACTGCGGCCCACCAGGACCAGAGCTGGACACCCATGAACTCAGGGGTCTGAGTCACGTCAATTAAAACTAATTAAGGAGATGGTTAGAATGAAAACCTGCAGCCACTGCGGCCCACCAGAACCAGAGCTGGACACCCCTGAACTCAGGGGTCTGAGTCACGTCAATTAAAACTAATTAAGGAGATGGTTAGAATGAAAACCTGCAGCCACTGCGGCCCACCAGGACCAGAGCTGGACACCCCTAAACTCAGGGGTCTGAGTCACGTCAATTAAAACTAATCAAGGAGATGGTTAGAATGAAAACCTGCAGTCACTGCGGCCCACCAAAACCAGAGCTGGACACCCCTGAACTCAGGGGTCTGAGTCACGTCAATTAAAACTAATTAAGGAGATGGTTAGAATGAAAACCTGCAGCCACTGTGGCCCACCAGGACCAGAGCTGGACACCCCTGAACTCAGGGGTCTGAGTCACGTCAATTAAAACTAATTAAGGAGATGGTTAGAATGAAAACCTGCAGCCACTGCGGCCCACCAGGACTGGAGTTGGACACCCCTGCTCTATACGGCCGTCTTCATTGTTGGTAATAACGTTGAATGCTAGCGCTGAGTGTTAATTGCTTTAAGCGTCTATTTTGCCTATAAAAAGGGTGTGCTGTGCGCCGCATGACTGTTTGGTCTCGGTAGAGCTCTCTTATCACTCGACTTTCTCCTTTTGTATTCCTTAATGTGTAGCCTTTGTCAGAATGCCTCAAATCCCGTAGACCTACCCGTGTTTCTAAGGTGTTGTACTTTACAAATTGTCCCCACCTTCCCTTCTACATCTATAACTTCAGGCAATTACATAGAATAAAAGACAAGCAGGAGTTAAGTTACACCTTAAATAATGTATTATTGAGAATAGTCACAAAATGATAACAATAAGCAAAGTCAACGTGAATATTGGCAACCATACAACCTGATAAATGCTGATGTGTAATTTCACTTGTTAGTTACTCCAAATGTCTCTAGTCAGGTCCTCGTTTTTAGTCCGTTTTCTGCCTGTCTCAATATGGCTGCCCAGCTGTGCTCTTCATTGTGTTGTCCTTTTCATGGAAATGATGTGAGAGATGCTGCTTCATGATGACGGTGTGAGAAAGAGGTAGGGAGGGGTTCTTACACCAACAGGGGGCCGTGCTACAGAATGGCCTCTGATTCAAATAGCCGATGGGGGCACACAAATACCTTTCACGTTTGCCTCCCCAGAATCATTTCTTGAGCTGATGCTTGCCAGCTAGGTAATTTAGCTTTCCTGTGAGGGTTGATTGAGATAGTCCTGCAGGTATTATGGGATGTCATCTACTGTTAGATTCTGCTCTGTACTTTTAATATTTTTATTTTATTATTAGGGGGGGTTCGCCCTCCTGCTCGCTTTGCTCACCAACCCCCCCGGCCTGCACTACGCGTCAGCCACTTCACATCTTTGCCGCTCGCGTTGTATAGAGGGGGGCTGAATGCACCCCAAGAAGATTAGGTCGCTCCTCTGAAACCCCCTCTTAAACGGTGACACAATGGGAAACAAATAGTTTATTTTTACCTCCTCTTTGCTCGATCAGCTGCTGCCGTGCCATGTGGTCTCCATCTCGTGTGGCGCTTCGAACATTTAAAAGCCTGCAACAGCAGCTGTCCTACTCTTTGTCTTTTATTTCCGGCCCTGGGGGTTGTTAAATCTCCTGGCACAAAGTCTCCCTGCGTGGAGTTTGCATGTTCTCCCCGTGTCTGCGTGAGCTTCCTCCCACAGTCCAAAGACATGCAGGTTAGGTGCATTGGTGATCCTAAATTGTCCCTAGTGTGTGTGTGTGTGTGTGTGTGTGTGTGTGTGTGTGTGCGCCCTGCCTGTGGTTTGTTTCCTGCCTTGTGCCCTGTGTTGGCTGGGATTGTCTCCAGCAGACCCCCGTGACCCTGTAGTTAGGATATAGCGGGTTGGATAATGGATGGATTATTATTAAGATAGCAGATCTTCCTGCTTTGAGTCCTTCCAGCAGGAAGAGGCGGGTCCAAGTGGGTGTACACCCTGGAAGTGATGTCACTGGTGTTACAGCTGTCAATCATCAGGTCTGCAGAGGGAGGAAGAGTAAAGGCTTTAGGGCACAGGATGGATTCTCTCAAGTCATGCCCTGCTTACAACTATTTTTCAAACAAGGCCGCGGGGTCATCTGACCTCTCAGTCGTGTGAATGCTTTTGTCGGATACACACTTCCTGTGCTCTCAGCTCTTATAAATTTTATCAGGACAATAATTTTATATGTTCAAGATGACACGTCAACGACAAAGCGAAGAAGACAGAGGGAGGAAGAGTAAAGGCTTTAGTGCACAGCGCCAAGCCCTGGAGTGGCAGGGGAATTACAATCAGCAGAGCCCTTACACTGTCCCGTATGTGCACACGCGTCACAGGTGGCCAGTCACACAAATTTTAAAAAGAAAGAAAATCCCCCGCTTTGTCGAGTGCCCCCTATAATGACCGAGTTCTGAAATGCTCACGCTACAGCTGATGGCTTCCTTACTTTTGTGAGATGTGGCAGAATCTTTAAGGCACTGGCCCCATGTTTGGTGGCTACCACATCCCCTGCCCCTCATTCTTTTCATGGGTGAGTCTGTTTAAAGTGCGAGCCGCCTGCGATGGAAGGTTAAGAACTGTAATAAAATGAAATATTCAGCAGGATGTTCCGTCTCCTGCCGTTCTCATGTAATAGTTATGAAAAGTGTCACATTCATTTAAACACTGCGTGTGAGTTTTTGTCAAGGAGAACGGCGGGGACGTTACCGGTTTTTATATGTGGACGTGCCCGCTTTTATTTCAGAGCGTACATTCTGTCAAGTCGCGACCTTTTAAGCTCCTAGCCAGAGAAAGCAAAAAAAAACCTGAAGCGATATTTCACGTAAATGAGGCAGCTTTATGTTCTTAGGATTCCATTACATTTGGTTTCATTCAAAATATTATGAGCTCCCATAAATGAAAATCCCGGCTCTTTATTAACAGAGCAACCGCAAAGATTTACTTCTCTGATGAGCTCAGATACACTTCATATGAGTAATGGAGGGCGGGGGGCAAGAGAACGAATGAGACGGCTATGGTGGCTTGTTTAGGATTCACGGGTACCGACCGGGTTAGTAAAAAATAAAAAATATTAAAGTGAGGTCAGCGTTACAAACGAGTCAACGTGAAGGAGTGATTAGCCGACGAGAGCACACTGATGGAGGGAGCGGTGCCATGAGAACAGGTCAGGCCAGGTTGGGGAGCATGCACTGGTACCGCGCATTGCCACATGACCCCAGCTGGCAACCCCCCCAGGCAGACACGCAGTCCACCCAGATGTTAAGTGGGCATCCACTTGGCCTGGTCCAGCCGCTTAGGTCCTCAACAATGGTCTCCTCACATTAGTCAAATTTCTTATCTTTCTTACGCTTCATTTTCACTGTTATGCTGACGACACCCAGTTCTGTGTGCCCACCAAGCCTGATTCCATTCTTCCACCTTCTTCTCTTGCTGACTGTCTGTAGGAAGTTAAATCATGGCTATCTGCTGCTGCTTCTTCTTCTTTCAGCTGCTCCTGTTAGGGGTCACCACAGAGGTTCCTGTCCTCATCATCTTGTTCTGTCACCCCCACCACCTGCATGTCCTCTCTCACCACATCCATAACCCTTCTATTAGGCCTTACTCTTGTCCTCTTAACTGGCAGCTCTATCCTTAGCACCCTTCTCCCAATATACCCAGCATCTCTCCTCAGCACATGTCCACACCAATGTAATCTCGCCTCTCTGACTTTGTCTCCCAACTTGAGCTGACCCTCTAATGTCCTCATTTCTAATCCTCTCCATCCTCGTCACACCCAATGCAAATCTTAGCATCTTTAACTCTGCCACCTCCAGCTCTGTCTCCTGTGCCACCGTCTCTAACCCATATAACATAGCTGGTCTCACTACCGTCCTGTAGACCTTCCCTTTCACTCTTGCTGATACCCGTCTGTCACAAATCACTCCTGACACTCTTCTCCACCCACTCCACCCTGCCTGCACTCTCTTCTTCACCTCTCTTCCACACTCCCCATTACTCAGTACTGTTGATCCAAAGTATTTAAACTCAACCACCTTCGCCAACTCTACTCCCTGCACCCTCACCATTCCACTGACCTCCCTCTCATTCACACACATGTATTCTGTCTTGGTGGTCTTACTGACCTTCATTCCTCTCCTCTCTAGAGCAGATCTTCACCTCTCCAGGGTCTCCTCAACCTGCTCCCTACTCTCGCTACAGATCACAATGTCATCAACAAACATCATAGTCCACGGGGACTCCTGTCTAATCTCGTCTGTCAACCTGTCCGTCACCATTGCAAATAAGAAAGGGCTCAGAGCCGATCCCTGATGGAATCCCACCTCCGTCACTCCTACCGCAGACCCCACTACTGTCACACTTCCCTCGTACTTATCCTGTACAACTCTTATGTACTTCTCTGCCACTCCTGACTTCCTCATACAATACCACAACTCCTCTCGAGGCACCCCGTCATATGCTTTCTCCAGGTCCACAAAGACGCAATGCAACTAATTCTCTAATCTCTTCTTCCTCCCAGGTTAAGAGCTTACATGTTATTCTTGATAGTACCTTAAAATTCGAGGCACATATTAATAATGTCACTTGGTCGGCATATTTCCATGTACAGTCATATGAAAAAGTTTGGGAACCCCTCTTAATTTTTTGGATTTTTGTTTCTCATTGGCTGAGTGTTCAAAGTAGCAACTTCCTTTTAATATCTGACATGCCTTATGGAGACAGTAGGATTTCAGCAGTGACATTAAGTTTATTGGATTAACAGAAAATATGCAATATGCATCATAACAAAATTAGACAGGTGCATAAATGTGGGCCCCCCAACAGAGATATGACATCAATACTTAGCTGAGCCTCCTTTTGTCCTCTAGACGCTGTCCTCCTATAGCCTCTGATGAGTGTCTGATTCTGGATGGAGGTATTGTTGACCATTCTTCCATACAAAATCTCTCCAGTTCAGTTCAATTTGATGGACAGCCTGCTTCAAATCATCCCATAGATTTCCGATGACATTCAAGTCAGGGGACTGTGACGGCCATTCCAGAACATTGTACTTCTCCCTCTGCATGAATGCCTTTGTAGATTTCCAACTGTGTTTTGGCTCATTGTCTTGTTGGAATATCCAACCCCTGCGTAACTTCAACTTTGTGACTGATGCTTGAACATTATCCTGAAGAATTTGTTGATATTGGCTTGAATTCATCTGACCCTCAACTTTAACAAGGGCCCCAGTCCCTGAACTAGCCCCACAGCCCCACAGCATGATGGAACCTCCACCAAATGTGACAGTAGGTAGCAGGTGTTTTTCTTGGAATGCGGTCTTCTTCTTCTGCCATGCAAAGTGCTTTTTCTTCTGACCAAATAACTCAATTTGTGTCTCATCAGTCCAAAGCACTTTGTTCCAAAATGAATCTGGCTTGTCTAAATGAGCATTGGCATACAACAAGCGACTCTGTTTGTGGCGTGAGTACAGAAAGGGCTTCTTTCTCATCACCCTGCCATACAGATGTTCTTTGTGCAAATTGCACTGAATTGTAGAACGATGTACAGATACACCATCTGCAGCAAGATGTTCTTGCAGGTCTTTGGAGGTGATCTGTGGGTTGTCTGTCACCATTCTCACAATCCTGCTCATATGTCGCTCCTGTATTTTTCTTGGCCTGCCAGACCTGCTGGGTTTAACAGCAACTGTGCCTGTGGCCTTCCATTCCCTGATTCCATTCCTTACAGTTACAGAAACTGACAGTTTAAACCTCTCAGATGGCTTTTTGTAGCCTTCCCCTAAACCAGGAGACTCAACAATCTTTGTTTTCAGATCTTTGGAGAGTTGCTTTGAGGATCCCATGCTGTCACTCTTCAGAGGAGAGTCAAAGGGAAGGAAGCACAACTTGTAATTGAGCACCTTAAATACCTTTATATCTCATGATGGGACACACCTGTCTATGAAGTTCAAGGCTTAATGAGCTCATCACACCAAGTAATCAGCATTGAGCAGTGACAGGCATTCAAATCAGCACAATGACAAGGGGACCCACATTTGTGCACAGCCAGTTTTTCACATTTGATTTCATTTCATACAACTAAAAACTGCGTCACTCAAAATCTTTGTTCGGAAAACACCGCAATACTCAGATGTTCCTAGGAAATGAAAGACAGACCACTGTTATCTTTATTGGTGAAAGGAGAGTCAATTATTATGTAGGCTGAGAGGGGGTCCCACACTTTTTCATATGACTGTACGTAATATCAGCTGTTTTCGCCCATCTCTTTCAGCTCCCAGCACTGCTTTTCTTGTTCATGCTCTCCTAATGATTATTGTAATTCTGTCCTTTCTGGTCTTCCTCACAAACTCCTTTCCAAACTTCACTTGGTTCAGAATGCTGCTGTTACTCCTGTCATTACCAGAACTCCTTCCATTGAACACATTTCTCCAGTCCTTCATCAGCTTCACTGACTCCCTGTTAAATATCGCATTGATTTTAAGATTCTGCTTATTACTTACAAGACCCTCCATAATCGGGCACCTCCTTATCTTTCTGATCTTCTTCACAACTCCATTCCTTCTCATATCCTTAGATCTTCTTCCTCTATCAATCTTATTATCCCTCCTGCTCCCTTGACCGCACTGGGGTTTAGAGCTTTCAGTCGTGCGACTCCTCGCCTCTGGGACTCTCTGACACAAGACATTCATAACTTCGACTCTCTCGCTACCTTTAAATCTCATCTTAAAACACATCTTCTGAAGATGGCTTATTCTGTCTGATAATTTTAGCTGATTAATTTCAATTCACTTGTATTATTGTATTTATTCTGGTTTTTAGTGTGGTGTAGTATTTTATTCATTTTACGTTGTGACTGTTGTTATTAATGTGCTCTGTAAGGTGTCCTTGTGTGCCTTGAAAGGCGCCTATAAATAAAATAAATTATTATTATCTCTCTATTATAAAAGAGACGACACTTCTACGTCCCACGAAACAAGTCTATGCACGGACAGAGTAGATGACAAAGTAGAACGTCGTAAAGAATTAAAAAATGCTGGCGAGTTACACATGCAGAGCAGGTTAGAGATAACGGAAGCACGAAAATTCGAAAGTCTCAAAGAAAGGATAGTAAAGATCGCATTAGCGCAAACAAATGGAAAATATTATTCAGTGAATTAACGGAACAGCGTAAAGAGATCGAATATATTGTTCGGATTTAAGTATTAAGTCTATGACTTGTAGATCGGCTAATTCATGCTGCCAGCGAGAATTAAAAGATTCCAAAAACGTTGGTGTGGTATGAAGTCCCGTGAGACGAAGACTTTTAACATGAGATTCTTTCAAGTGGGGCAGCACGGTGGCACAGTGGTAGCGCTACTGCCATGCAGTTAGGGGACCCGGTTCGCTTCCCGGGTCCTCCCTGCGTGGAGTTTGCACGTTATCCCCGTGTCTGTGTGGGTTTCCTCCCACAGTCCAAAGACATGCAGGTTAGGTGCATTGGCGATTCTAAATTGGCCCTAGTGTGTGCTTGGTGTGTGTGTGTGTCCTGTGGTGGGCTGGCGCCCTGCCTGGGGTTTCTTACCTGCCTTGCGCCCTGTGTTGGCTGGGATTGTCTCCAGCAGACCCCCGTGACCCTGTAGTTAGGACATAGCGGGTTGGATAATGGATGGATTATTATTAAGATAGCAGATCTTCCTGCTTTGAGTCCTTCCAGCAGGAAGAGGCGGGTCCAAGTGGGTGTACACCCCGGAAGTGATGTCACTGGTGTTACAGCTGTCAATCATCAGGTCTGCAGAGGGAGGAAGAGTAACAGCTTTAGGGCACAGGATGGATTCTTTCAAGTCATGCCCTGCTTACAACTATTTTTCAAACAAGGCCGCGGGGTCATCTGACCTCTCAGTCGTGTGAATGCTTTTGTCGGATACACACTTCCTGCGCTCTCAGCTCTTATAAATTTTATCAGGACAATAATTTTATATGTTCAAGATGACACGTCAACGACAAAGCGAAGAAGACAGAGCAGGAACAAAGATTCGAAAAAGTCGTTTTATTTATTAGAGAGAAAGAAACGATATTCACTCACGGGCAGTTATACGCTGCGTAGTCACGATGTAAGTCCACACACCGAATCAAAATTCAATATGATCTTGAAGAATCGTTAATTCCAGATACTGTTTTTAATAAGATTTTAAAGTAAAAGTGAAAATAATGCATTTGTAACAATTCCCATGAAAATAACCATCTCTTACAATTGTATATCCGGTTAACTAAACCCGGGGGTGGGCGAGCGAAGCCCCCTGGTTATTATTATTATGTTTCTCTGTGGTTGTTAAAGATCACTGGGCGCCCGATGTCCTGGCCAAGTTGCTCACCACGGCCTGGTCAGTCTGCCTCTCTCATCATCCTCCGTCTCTACTTGGGTATCTCTGCCACCACCTAACAGCTCACGTGTGCTGAGTGTACTGACACAAAATGGTCGCCGTCACATCACCCGGGTGGGTGCGGCACATTAGCGGTGGTCGAAGTGGCCCCCATTCACTATGTCCAGCACTTTGAGTAGTGAGAAAAGATAAGTGTAAAGAATTATTATTATCCATACATCCATCCATTATCCAACCTGCCATATCCTAACTACAGGGTCACGGGGGTCTGCTGGACCCAATCCCAGCCAACACAGGACGCAAGGCAGGAAACAAACCCCAGGGCAGGGCGCCAGCCCACCGCAGGGCACACACTAGGGACAATTTAGGATCTCCAATGCACCTTACCTGCATGTCTTTGGACTGTGGGAGGAAACCCACACAGACACGGGGAGAACATGCAAACTCCACGCAGGGAGGACCCGGGAAGTGAACCCAGGTGTCCTAACTGCGAGGCAGCAACACTACCCACTGCACCATCGTACCGCCCCATTATTATTATTATAATTATTATTATAAACTTCAGAACACAATTTCACATAGCAAATGCATATTCACAGTACCTTATTTGTGGACTTGAAAACACCAAAGTTATCCTTTACTACAGTGGGTTGGCACCCTGCCCGGGATTGGTTCCTGCCTTGCGCCCTGTGTTGTCTGGGATTGGCTCCAGCAGACCCCCGTGACCCTGTATTCGGATTCAGCGGGTTGAAAACTGGATGGAAGTTAACCTTTAATAATTCCTTCCATCACTTCACCGGTGATGCACGTTAAAACTTTCTGGTGGAACGTAACTTTTCGAAATCTGTAACATGCCAAACCGGGGCTGTTTGTGACTCACGTCAGTCCGACTGCGCCAAATGTGTGTGGTACGTGACGCTTAGGAATCGGAAAGTGACGCATCATCATTTCTACCAATGAAGTCTGACTGGCCTGCGATGTTCAGGAAGCTGGAAGCAACACCCTGAGTTGACCGAATGAGCGATTTCATGTTTGGATTTTTAATAAATTTGCGAAACTGAACAGAAAACACGTTCTCAGTTTTGCATTATGGGTTGTTGAGTGTGGCTTGTTGGGCACAAATGGCAAATACAATACAATTTGTGTAGCCCAAAATCACACACGGAGTGCTGCAATGGGCTTTAACAGGCCCTACCACTTGACACCCCCCAGCCTCGACTCTCTAAGACGACAAGGAAAATCTCCCA
Organism: Erpetoichthys calabaricus; assembly: GCF_900747795.2. Taxonomy (NCBI): domain Eukaryota; kingdom Metazoa; phylum Chordata; class Cladistia; order Polypteriformes; family Polypteridae; genus Erpetoichthys; species Erpetoichthys calabaricus. Next base: position 88,603,235 of record NC_041408.2, read on the forward strand.
AAAAAATGGAATAAAACCTTGGAAAGGCAGTTCAAAGAGAGACCCCTTTCCAGGTAGGGTGGGTGTGCAGTGAGTGTCAGGGGGGTCAATACAATACAACACAATACACAGAACAGATCAAATCCTCAATACAGTATAAAAATATTACAAGTACGGAGCAGCAAATGTATCCATTTAGGATTAAATTAACAGCACAATAAAGAGTGCAGAATGTGAAGGGGTCTCAATACTTCCTGAAGCCCCTGTTAAACGAAATAAAAACAAACAGGAGGAGTAGAGTGAGAGCGAAGACAGCAGGTGTGCTCCCTTCAGCTAACTTGGCAGATGGCAAATGATATTTCAATGACCACCACAGCATGACTGGCCAGTGCCAGCCGGCTGCATCCAGCTGTTCAGTACAAGAGATGGCACACAACTGTGAAGTGATGTGCTTGGCCTGCTTCATCCTGACCCGAGGTGTTCAGTGTGGAGATGAGGACCCCCGTGCTTTAGCAACAGTGCTGTCAATTCATGGGGTGACGGTTTATTTGTGTGTTTTTCTTTTTTATTACAGTGGGATTTCTTGTCTGTGGTGGGCTGGCGCCTTGCCCGGGGTTTTGTTTCCTGCCTTGTGCCCTGTGTTGGCTGGGATTGGCTCCAGCAGACCCCCCGTGACCCTGTATTAGGATATAGCGGGTTGGATAATGATTGACCCTCCATTATGACACTTAAACTTTAGCTCTGGTGCATCCCATTTTATTCATCAATATTGAGATGTTTCTTGAGATGCCTCCTACACCTTCACTCCTCCTCGTGTGTCTCACACTCACATTTCCTCTTTCATTCTGTTAACAAAGCCAACCTGACCAATCCCACCAAAGCAAAACTGACCAATCAGACTGCTCTGAGGGCCTGGACACACATATATTGGTGTTTTTTGATATAGTAAATTAAAAAATAAAACTCAAACCTCACGTTGACAGAAGTATTCCGACCCTGGGCTGTGACACTTGAACTTTAGCTCCAGTGCATCCCATTCTATTTATCAATGTCGAGATGTTTCTACACCTTGCTTGGAGTCCACCTCTGTCCACCCTAATTGATTGGACTGGTTAGGTGAGGCACATGTCTGTCTGTCTGTCCGTCCACAGAAACTCTCACCGCTGACTTCAGATTTTCAGGTTTAATTTTTTTTACTTTCTTGTATACGGAGTGTAGGGAACGTACTGTAATCATTCAAAGATTCGATGTGGAGATTTTGATGAATATCGACATTTTAGACCTCCCTGACTTTCTCATATACAAAGTATAGGGAAAGGATTGAAATCCTTCAAAAATTCCATTTCGAGATCTTGATGAATCTCGATGTCTTAGACCTCCCTGAGTCTGAAAATACCATTTTTGGAATTACGTCTGTCTCTCTGTGTGTGTTTGTGTGTAAACACGATAACCTGAGTACACCTTCACTTAGATCAACCAAATTTTGCATACAAGTATGAGGTACAAAAGTAGATTTCTGTCAACTTTTGAGCTTTTTCCGCTAACTTGGTGGTACTTTTTTATTCATGCATCTGCAGAGTCCGATTTATTTAACTTTACTGTTTATAATAATTGTTCAATATACAGTGCATCCAGAAAGTATTCACAGCACATCACTTTTTCCACATTTTGTTATGTTACAGCCTTATTCCAAAATGGATTAAATTCATTTTTTTACTCAGATTTCTACACACAACATCCCATAATGACAACATGAAAAAAGTTTACTTGAGATTTTTGCAAATTTATTAAAAATAAAAAAACTGACAAATCCCATGTCCATAAGTATTCACAGCCTTTGCTCAATACTTTGTCGATGCACCTTTGGCAGCAATTACAGCCTCGAGTCTTTTTGAATATGATGCCACAAGCTTGGCACACCTATCCTTGGCCAGTTTGGCCCATTCCTCTTTGCAGCACCACTCAAGCTCCATCAGGTTGGATGGGAAGCGTCGGTGCACAGCCATTTTAAGATCTCTCCAAAGATGTTCAATCAGATTCAAGTCTGGGCTCTGGCTGGGCCACTCAAGGACATTCACAGAGTTGTCCTGAAGCCACTCCTTTGATATCCTGGCTGTGTGCTTAGGGTCGTTGTCCTGCTGAAAGATGAACCGTCGCCCCAGTCTGAGGTCAAGAGAGCTCTGGAGCAGGTTTTCATCCAGGATGTCTCTGTACATTGCTGCAGTCATCTTTCCCTTTATCCTGACTAGTCTCCCAGTTCCCCACATCATGATGCTGCCACCACCATGCTTCACTGTAGGGATGGTATTGGCCTGGTGATGAGCGGTGCCTGGTTTCCTCCAAACGTGACGCCTGGCATTCACACCAAAGAGTTCAATCTTTCCCTCATCAGACCAGAGAATTTTCTTTCTCATGGTCTGAGAGTCCTTCAGGTGCCTTTTGTCAAACTCCAGGCGGGCTGCCATGTGCCTTTTACTAAGGAGTGGCTTCCGTCTGGCCACTCTACCATACAGGCCTGATTGGTGGATTGCTGCAGAGATGGTTGTCCTTTTGGAAGGTTCTCCTCTCTCTACAGAGGACCTCTGGAGCTCTGACAGAGTGACCATCGGGTTCTTGGTCACCTCCCTGACTAAGGCCCTTCTCCTCCGATCGCTCAGTTTAGATGGCCGGCCATCTTTAGGAAGAGTCCTGGTGGTTTCGAACTTCTTCCACTTACGGATGATGGAGGCCACTGTGCTCATTGGGACCTTCAAAGCAGCAGAGATTTTTCTGTAACCTTCCCCAGATTTGTGCCTCGAGACAATCCTGTCTCGGAGGTCTACAGACAATTCCTTTGACTTCATGCTTGGTTTGTGCTCTGACATAAACTGTCAACTGTGGGACCTTCTATAGACAGGTGTGTGCCTTTCCAAATCATGTCCAGTCAACTGAATTGACCACAGGTGGACTCCAATGAAGCTGCAGAAACATCTCAAGGATGATCAGGGGAAACAGGATGCACCGGAGCTCAATTTTGAGCTTCATGGCAAAGGCTGTGAATACTTATGTACATGTGCTTTCTCAATTTTTTTATTTTTAATAAATTTGCAAAAACCTCAAGTAAACTTTTTTCACGTTGTCATTATGGGGTGTTGTGTGTAGAATTCTGAGGAAAAAAATGAATTTAATCCATTTTGGAATAAGGCTACAACATAACAAAATGTGGAAAAAGTGATGCGCTGCGAATACTTTCTGGATGCACTGTATTATTAATTTGATTTGATTTGTTGTTGATGGTTCTTTAGTGTACATCTCTTTATTATAAAAATAAATCTTGGGAGGGAGACGAGCCATGATCTTCTCGGAAGACACTTTGACGTCCCACAAGACAAAAGGACAGCTGCTGTACAGACTTTGAAATGAAGGACGCGCAGCGCGATAAGCAGAACACACAGCTCGCCAGCAACAAGACAGCAGCTGATCCGACCGCATCTCCTTAGCGTGTGTTCAGCCCCCCATCCCCTCACAATTCCAGCAGCGTTATACGTCCCACAAGACAGACATTTAACCACACCCGGGCCGGAAATAAAGGAAAAAAGAGTAGATGAGAAAGTAGAACGTCTGAAAGAATTCAAAAATGTTGGCGCGGTACACCTGCACAGCAAGTTAGAGATAATGGAAGTATGAAAATTCCAAAGTCTCAAAAAAAGGATAGGGAAGATCGCATTAGCGCAAATAAATGGAAATTATTACTCAGTGAAATAACGGAACAGCAAAAAGAGATCAAATATATTGTTCGGATTTTAACTTGGAGAATTAAAAGATTCCAAAAATGTTGGTGCGGTATAAAGTCCCGTGAGATGGAGACCCTAACATGAGATTCTTTCAAGTCACGCCCTGCTTACAACTATTTTCAAACAAGACCGCGGGGTCATCTGACCTCTCAGTCGTGTGAATGCTTTTGTCAGACAACACTTCCTGCGCTCTCAGCTCTTATAAATGTTATCAGGACAATAATTTTATACATTCAAGATGACACGTCAACGACTAAGCGAAGAAGAAAGAGCAGGGACAAACATTCGAAAAAGTCGGGTAATTTATTAGAGAGAAAGAAACGATATTCATTCACGAGTAAATATATGTTGCGTGGTCACGATGTAAGTCAAAACACGGAATCAAAATTCCATGCGATCTTGAAGAAACGTTAATTCCAGATATTGTTTTTACAAACATTTTAAAGTAAACATGAAAATAATGCATATGTAACAATTCCCATGAAAATAACAATCTCTTTAAATTGTATATCCGGGTGGGCGAGTGACGCGAGCAGGGTGTGAAGCCCCCTTAGTAATATAAAAATCTAATCCTTGTCTTGTGGTTTACTCCTCAAATATCCGTCCCCATATGTGAGTATACTGCGGTGGGTTGGCACCCTGCCCAGGATTGGTTCCTGCCTTGCGCCCTGTGTTGGCTGGGATTGGCTCCAGCAGACCCCCGTGACCCTGTAGTTAGGATATAGCAGGTTGGATGATGGATGAATGAATGGATATCTGAGTATATGAGAGAGTCGAGGGGAGAGCACTTGCGATGGCTGTATGGCGCACCGGTTAAGGCTTTGGACTTCAAACCCTGAGGTTATGGTTTCAGATCTCACCACTGATACCGTGTGACCCTGAGCAAGTCACTTCACCCCCTTGTGCTCCAACTGGAAAAAGAAAAGAAACGTAACCAATTGTACCTCAGATGTTGTAAGTTGCTTTGTATAAAGGTGTCGGCCATGTAAATGTTAGCTTTTGTTTCATTTATTTGTGCGTATCCTGACTGAGAATGACGGGTCTCATGATTGAAAGTCGTGTGTCACAACGTTTAGGGATTGTACCTCAGTTTTTGTTTCTGGTCCTCTATCTATGAACGCTTATCTTTAATTCTTTCTAATTTTTCCTTCATGCCTCTTACAGCCTTTCTCCTGGGCCTCTCTGTCCTTATCATCACTTTTATCCAGCAGAGCTTATTTTTTCTGGGTGTGATCACGGCTAAGCTGCTCTGGGCCTTTTTCTGGAAATGTCCTGATTCTGTCTCGGTACATTTCTGGAGCTCCTCTTTCTTGACATGAGATATAATTGAACTTTCAGTGGTGTGGATGAATGGGTCATCTGCCTCCGAGGAGTGGCTGTCTGCTGTGGTTAGCCGATGGTCAGCTATTATTTATTTCTAATTTCTTTATCTTCTTGCGTGTCTTTTCTGCTTTAGGCCTTGCATGTGTCTGCCTTGACTCTCTTCCCGGTCTGCACAGGCATCGATGGCTTTATATCCTTTATGGATTTCTTTTCCAGGGCTGTTTTCTGGCAGTGGGGGGGCTGTTTTATTAATGATTTTGATTGTTAATTTTGGATTTTTATGGATTCATTACAACAAGTTTGAAGAGAACAAGCTATTTGATTCAACAATTAAACATTTGATCACAATACAAAAAGTTAAATGGTTGTTATTGCGTTTCAAAATCCTAATTCTGATTATGTGAAATGAGCTTACACGTTGCGCTACATAAAATGAAGATTGAATCGTTAAGGTGAAGGGCCTGCTGGTCACGGAAAACCGTAATGCAGAATCAAGAAGGACACCTCTACCTCTGGATCACATACTTAACAGGCTACTGTTTTTCTCTATCTCCATTTTTAGGATTATAATGATCAGATTCGCCAGGAGCAGCTGAGGGAGCTGTCATTTTTGAATGGGTCAGATGACACAAATAGAGGAAGAGGCTCCCGCGGACGTGGAATTCGACTTCCTCCGACAGCCGCAGCAAGGTAAGCCACCCTCTTATCTCTGCTTGGAGTCTTCATGGAGTTTGTGTTTTTGCCTCCGTGTCTCCGGGGGTTAAGGCCTGGAATAGATTTCAGGGTGGGCCTGTGTTAAAATGGGTGTTCTGCTTTTTCGTAGGATATATTAGGGCACTTTTCCAAAAAACAAATAGTTTATTCCTACTGTGGGACATTCACATAACTGAATTATTAGGACCATGCAAAATTTATCAAGGCAGTCAAACGGTCCTTTGCAGAACACGGCATCTTTCGCTGTGCTGAGTTCGTTCCATTTGAATTGTTCGCACCATTTTGCAGAGAAACATCGGGCCTTTCCCGTTATCGTAGTTGGTGGAAATGATTGCAGATGACTGACTGGTTCGTCAATGGCTGACAAATCCTTTGGTGGTTCTGTCACAGCATACTTGTCCTTTGGGGTAGCTAAAGCCCAGTATCCTCAGACGAAGACACCATTGAAATGTTTGCCAAACGCTGTTGCATATTGTGTGTCTCATTTGTGCCCAGATGTTCCTCTTCATCTAAACGAGGCTTTTTGAAAAACCTTCATACTCCGGTTTGTTTTGCCATGTCAGAAATAATCCGTCAAAATCAGAAACTATCTCTTGGTGTTCGTCAAAACTACTCACTTGAGCAACTTAAGGTTCTGTTAACTGTCTAATGACAACGACCAATCAGGTTACACATGCACCGTAACACCGCCCCATTCGTTTATTTATTTATTGAAAAGTAGCTGTGCCCCCGTGGCTCTGCCCACCTCATAATGAAGGAAAGAGTCTGCCGACTTTCAGAAGGCACTGTGTGTGGTGACAGAAAACGCACTGCTTATATCTGACCCACTCTCTCGTACTTAACTGAAGATGATCTACCAAGACGTTACTTTCAGATTTATAAATTACTAGTAGTCCCCCGTGGCTCCGCCCACCTAGTAGTGTAACAGGACAAAATTTAAAAATCAATGAAAAAAATTTTTAAAAATGTAATTTGTATTGAGAAGAATTGATAGCTTTCGTATCGTGATATCTCTGCCAATGAGCAGCTACCTTCTAAAACACACGTAGCTGTGCTCTCTCTCAAAAACGTCAAACGTTACTCATTAACAATCTCTAGATGATAATATCTGCTGAACAAACAAGTATCTCTAGCTAAGCGGAGGCGAGGTCCGCTCCAACACGCGGCGCGAGGTAGAGTGACTCGAATGGCGCGTGAGTGAGGAGGGCCCCGCCCACATCCCCCTCCCCTCGGCCCGCAGCCTCTCTCTCGGATTCGCACAAATAAATCAGTACTGTAAGCGAACTATGATACTTAGCATGATGAGAGAAGTCACAAAATCAACCGGAATGTTCAAGCAAATTCTACGAAAAAACCCGATCTAAATCCGTGGAGTAGTTCTCTCGTGAAAAGTGGGCAGACATACAGAGCTGACTCGAACGAAGACTGGCACGTGAGTGAGGATGGCACCATCTGGCTCCCCACTTCTGATGTCACGCTTCTCCCTCCCCTCGGCCCGCAGACTCTGTATGAGATTAGCACGAAGAAATCGCTCCTGCAAGCGAACTCTGATACTTAAATGTAAAATCAACCGGAATGTTCAAGCAAATTATAGTAAAAAAACGATCTAAATCCGTGAAGTAGTTCTCTTGTGAAAAGCAGACAGACAGACATTGGATTTTACATACAGTCATATGAAAAAGTTTGGGAACCCCTCTTAATTCTTTGGATTTTTGTTTCTCATTGGCTGAGCTTTCAAAGTAGCAACTTTAAATATCTGACATGCCTTATGGACACAGTAGGATTTCAGCAGTGACTTTAAGTTTATTGGATTAACAGAAAATATGTAATATGCATCATAACAAAATTACACAGGTGCATAAATGTGGGCCCCCCAATAGAGATATGACATCAATACTTAGCTGAGCCTCCTTTTGTCCTCTAGACGCTGTCCTCCTATAGCCTCTGATGAGTGTCTGATTCTGGATGGAGGTATTGTTCACTATTCTTCATACAAAATCTCTCCAGTTCAGTTCAATTTGATGGACAGCCTGCTTCAAATCATCCCATAGATTTCCGATGATATTCAAGTCAGGGGACTGTGACGGCCATTCCAGAACATTGTACTTCTCCCTCTGCATGAATGCCTTTGTAGATTTCCAACTTTGTTTTGGGTCATTGTCTTGTTGGAATATCCAACCCCTGTGTAACTTCAACTTTGTGACTGATGCTTCAATTGCTTGATTGATTGGGTTGAATTCATCCGACCCTCGACTTTAGCAAGGGCCCCAGTCCCTGAACTAGCCACACAGCCCCACAGCATGATGGAACCTCCACCAAATTTGACAGTAGGTAGCAGGTGTTTGTCTTGGAATGCGGTGTTTTTCTTCCGCCATGTAAAGTGCTTTTTGTTCTGACCAAATAACTCAATTTGTATCTCATCAGTCCAAAGCACCCACCCATCCATCCATTTTCCAACCCGCTGAATCCGAACACAGGGTCACGGGGGTCTGCTGGAGCCAATCCCATCCAACACAGGGCACAAGGCAGGAACCAATCCCGGGCAGGGTGCCAACCCACCGCAGGACACACACAAACACACCCACACACCAAGCACACACTAGGGGCCTATTTAGAATCGCCAATCCACCTAACCTGCATGTCTTTGGACTGTGGGAGGAAACCCACGCAGACACGGGGAGAACATGCAAACTCCACACAGGGAGGACCCGGGAAGCAAACCCAGGTCCCCAGGTCACCCAACTGCAAGGCAGCAGCGCTACCCACTGTGTCCAAAGCACTTTGTTCCCAAATGAATCTGGCTTGTCTAAATGAGCATTGGCATTCAACAAATGATTCTGTTTGTGGTGTGAGTGCAGAAAGGGCTTCTTTCTCATCACCCTGCCATACAGATGTTCTTTGTGCAAATTGTGCTGAATTGTAGAACGATGTACAGATACACCATCTGCAGCAAGATGTTCTTGCAGGTCTTTGGAGGTGATCTGTGGCTTGTCTGTCACCATTCTCACAATCCTGCTCATATGCCGCTCCTGTATTTTCTTGGCCTGCCAGACCTGCTGGGTTTAACAGCAACTGTGCCTGTGGCCTTCCATTTCCTGATTCCATTCCTTACAGTTACAGAAACTGACAGTTTAAACCTCTGAGATGGCTTTTTGTAGCCTTCACCTAAACCAGGAGACTCAAAAATCTTTGTTTTCAGATCTTTGGAGAGTTGCTTTGAGGATCCCATGCTGTCACTCTTCAGAGGAGAGTCAAAGGGAAGGAAGCACAACTTGTAATTGACCACCTTAAATACCTTTATATCTCATGATGGGACACACCTGTCTATGAAGTTCAAGGCTTGACGAGCTCATCACACCAAGTAATCAGCATTGAGCAGTGACAGGCATTCAAATCAGCACAATGACAAGGGGACCCACATTTGTGCACAGCCAGTTTTTCACATTTGATTTAATTTCATACAACTAAATACACTGCCGCCTCGCAGTTAGGAGACCTGGATCGCTTCCTGGGTCCTTCCTGCATGGAGTTTGCATGTTCTCCCCGTTTACAGGGCGGAGTGGTGGCTCTGAGGCTAAGGATCTGCGCTGGTATCCCAAAGGTTGCTGGTTCGAATCCCCGTCACTGCCAAAAAGGCCACTGCTCTGCTGGGCCCTTGAGCAAGGCCCTTAACCTGTAATTGCTCCAGGGGTGCTGTACAATGGCTGACCCTGCGCTCTGACCCCAAGGGGTATGCAAAAATTACCAAATTCCTAATACAAGAAATTGTATAAGGCGAAATAAAGAACAAAAAAAAAAAAAAGGTTTCCTCCCAAAGTCCAAAGACATGCAGGTTAGGTGCATTGGTGATCCTAAATTGTTCCTAGTGTGTGCTTGGTGTGTGTGTGTGTTTGTGCCCTGTGGTGGGCTGGCGTCCTGCCCGGGGTTTGTTTCCTGCCTTGCGCCCTGTGTTGGCTGGGATTGGCTCCAGCAGACCCCTGTGACCCTGTAGTTAGGATATAGCGGGTTGGATAATGGATGGATGGATGGACAACTAAATACTGCGTCACTAAAAATCTTTGTTCGGAAAACACCGCAGTACTCAGATGTTCCTAGGAAATGAAAGACATACCACTGTTATTTTTACTGTTGAAAGAAAAGTCGATTATTATGCAGGCTGAGAGGGGGTCCCACACTTTTTCATGTGACTGTATATAGAGATTCAGTAAACTAATGGGGCTTAACATACCACTTTGAAACTGAAGGACAGATAAAATAACAAATTAGAAAATTTAACAGAAAATTCACCACCTAACAGCTAATTTGTGGTGAGCCTAGTGGTGCACAAATGGCTGTCGTTGCTTCATCCAGGTGGATGCCACACATTAGTGGTGGCTAAAGTGGCTCCCCACTGACTATGAAAAGCGCTTTGAGTAGTGAGAGAAGGCACAATATAAATGTAAAGAATTGCTGTTATAATTATTATTATTATTAGGCAAGAGGAAAAGAGGAAGGCCTAAGAGAAGGTTTATGGTTGTGCTGAGAGAGGACAGGCAGGTGATGAGGACAGGAAGATATGGAAGAAGATGATCTGCTGTGGAGACCACTAATGGGAGCAGCTGAAAGAAAAAGAAGAAGAAGATTATTACTAGGGACGTTCAAAAAGTTTTGCACTTTTTTTTAACTCTATTTATTAAGAATTTCAAAAACAGATGACGTCGCTTTTCTCCATACGTTGTTACCTTCCTCTGTGATGCAGTTCTCCCAGTCACATGACACTCAGACACGACCAATCACTACTCCTCCCTCCCGCCTTCACCGTTTCCAATGAAAATATAAAAGTGTGGAAATGATTTGAACGTCCCTTGTATTTTAAATAGGACACTGGCTATTTGTGTAATTCATAAGGTTCATATTTACTTATATTTAAACAACTACGTGTGGAAGTGTGTGTGTCTGTCTGTCCGGCCCGGAAGTGCGAGGCTACAGCATGAAGCTCAAAGAGCTGGCGAGACGACCCCAAGTTCACGAGTCAGAAGAAGAAAGAAGTGCGAGGCTACAGAATGAAGCTGAAAGAAAGCGCCAAACTGAAACCGTCGAGGAAAGAGGAACTCGCTTAGCCGCTGATAGACAAGGGGGTGGCGAACAAAACGAGACCACCGACTCTGCATTTCAATTTTTTTTCCTGACGATTTCAATAGTTTCTAGCAGCCCGGGCTTACACAGCTAGTTAATTATAATGTTAAATAAAAAAATGACCGGCCAAAGTGCTGCTTGAGGCGATCTCCGCACCCTGTACCCTGGCCCTGCTGCTCTTCATTATTAGGATACAATCAAGTGGGCAAACTCCATAGAGAAAAAATGGGATTAGTAGGAAAATAAGCAAAGAGAAGGTATAATATTGGTAAATGTATAATTAATTTAAATCTCACACTGATGCACTTTTCTGAATGCAAAATAAGAGACAAAGAAGGGCTGATGTTAGGGTCATTTATAGTTGGTCAGCAGCTGTCCCTTAGGGTGTTAAAGATGCCATGCAGGTACTGGCATGTCCAGCCGGGATCCTTACCCAGCTGGGGCACCAATGGTATGGAAGGACAGGGGAAGACAGTTGGCTTAGGGCATTGTCTCCCCCGAGGCACTAGATGGCAGCCTCCTTGAGTGATGCCACTTCTTGTGGATTCCCACGGGGCACATTGGGAACTGTAGTTTGTTAGCTCGGCCCCCTTGGGTTCTGTGGGTTCCGCCAGGGGGGACTTGGTCAGGATCCAGCCTCACCCGTAAGTATTCCCGAGCCACGGTCTCAGGACTCTTTACATAAAAGGAGCTGCCTGCCTGAACTCCGGGAGCCACAGTCAGCAGGAGAAGGATTAAGCTTGCTGGAGGAGCGGTGCCAGGACGACAGAGAATTAGAGCTGTGGTTTGTGGTGTGGGAAACACTTCCTTGTAATCGTTTTCGCACTATGAAAACCTTGTTGGCTCACTTGTGTCCAAGCCTTTGTGTCAGGAGTTTGGGGACCTGCAGCACCCCCTTGGGACTGCAAGGGTTTGCCAATTAGACAATGAGATCGAGTACAGGAAGAATGACTCGGTGATTGTGAGATTGGTTTGGAGCAAAGACCTTTGGGTACAGAAGACCCCTCTGGACTGAACTTGAGAACTGCTGTACTAAAGATCAGGTGCGTCGGGAACTTGACAGAAATGTGTAACATGCACCCTGCCCGCTCCAGCAGTTTTTTTTTTTTGTTTAGCGTTGTGACTGTAGATGGCGCTATACCAGATGGACATGGGAGGCAACCCTACTAAAACAAAGTGCTTTTATTTTTCTTTACTCGTGGAGAACGTCTTCCCCATTCCCACGAGTCCACCACACACAGTCCAAAGCACATTACTGCACAATGCTATTCTTCTTCACTCCTCTCCTCCTGACTCTGGCTCCCGGGGTGGTGGCTGCTGGCTCCTTTTATAACCCACCCAGGCTATTTCCGGCTGCACTTCCAGGTGTGGCACAGGAACAACTACAGCAGCCCCTGGCGGCATCCCCGGATCTCAACAGGGTTGTAGAGAACTCCATCTCCCATGGAGCCCTGCAGGAATCCGAGGCACCACTGCCACTCAGTGGGGCTGCCATCTAGCATCCTGGGGAAGGTACTTTTCCAACCAGGCTTGCTCCCATACAATGAAGAGGCGTCCCGGCCGAACAAGGACCCTGGCCGTGTGTGACAGCGCCCGTCATTTATTGTGCTTTTCACATCTCCTAATTCTGACGAGCAGCAGGGAGTTCAGGCTGACCTCGACACGAGCAGTTCACTTCCAACAACAGCCAGCCGGGCCTGTTAATAAGCCATTCTTAGGAGACCCCGGTGACAGAGCAGCAGCTACTGCGACGCGGAAAGGAAAGATGAATGCAGCAGCTGCTGGAATTGTAGCTCATTAGCCACCACTGGGACTCCTGTGCCCGACACGAACAGCTGAAAACAAGAGGCGGTAGGTGGGGGGCCGGGGGGGGGGGGGGATTCACATTAGGCGAGGGAGAGGGAAGAAGAAGAAGGAGGAAGAACACTCTGGACACAAGGCGAGGAGTTCACGCTTTCACATTTCAGTGTGGTTCGCTACCTTAAGGCGGTGGGGCTGAAACTGCAAAGATGTCAGATGAATGCCCACCCCTGGCTCACCGAGCGTGCCACTTAATCTGAATGGTGAAGGCATGCAAAGCGCCGTACTCAATCTGCGTAATGATAACATAGACGTCATTTATTGTCGTGTTACCTCATTATGAAGTGAGGGACACAGCTTGCCATGGACTTTATGGACTGAACGGCAACAGGGAGGCCGGGTTGATAAATCACGATAGGACCCCCGGATTAATAAGCGTCATAAGAAAAGACCGTGAGAGTTCAAATTAAGATGCAAATTCACGGACATCTTTTACTTCTGTCACACATTTTCATCCATAATGAAGTGCTTTACAAGTGGAAACATTATTCTTATTTTTATGTATGTATCTGGACAAAGAAAAACACACGCGTGCTAAAACGAAACCTACTAGGATTACGGGACGAGCTTTACGCTATGAGGTGGGCGCAGTAAATCTTACCGGGGAGAACCACCTTAATTTTAGTCCCCTCTCAATCACAGACGGCATCTTCACGGCTCAGTTAAGCTTTTTTACCTTTTATAGAACGTCTGTAAAAAAAAATAAATAAATAACGTCGGGTTCAATTTGTGCCGTGGGAATCGACCTTCTCGGCAAAATTCCGTTATTTGAGCGATTCCGACGAACTATAAATTGCCCAAGTCCTCTGGTCAGAGTGCCAAAAGTGGAAAATAAAAGAACTGCAGCAGGACCCCTTGTTGTGTGCGCTGAATAACAGGATGGGCTGGGGTACCCACCCCCCACACGTCAATAAGCGCAATTTATTTCGAAAAGCCAGAGGGATACGTTCATAACGTTAGTCGAGCAAGGGTGTCACTCCTAGCATTTGTTTGATTGTCCTTTTGTATTTAAGTTTAAGAATTTCGACAGAAGTCATCGTTGGATTTTCTGTAGGTCAAGCTGTTTTTGAAGGATATGAGGTGTAACCACAAGGGGCGCCAGAGAGCCCCAAAGCACAGAGCCTGCCATACACCACGCGTTATTAGGATAACATGAAGGCTTTTTATTCTCTCCCATGGCACGTCCCACGATCCTCTCCAACAAATCCAACAATAAAATGACAATTCTTCCTCCTCCTCTCCTCCAGTTGAGTGTAGCCCACTGCCTCCCGATTCTGACTCATCCATGTGTGGCATCGGGCTCCTGTTTATGCCAGATCCGGGAGTGTTTCCGGTGCCACGTCATACCTCCGGGAAACGCTTCATAAGAAAAGTAGGGAGGTCCTTCCCCAACAGCGCCCTCTATGGATACTTAGGGACCCTGGCAGAGCCGCACCTCCGCACTGCAATTCCCGAAGTATCCCTGTGGATGTCCCAACTGGGTTCCAGTATAAGGACCACTGCCACCTAGCATACAGGGGATGTAACAACTCCCGATTCCTGGCTATTGCTGGCACGTCTATTTCCTGAACACAGAGTTATTTCTCCAGTCCGCCGGCCAATGTGTTTTCATCGTCGCCCTGGCCTCCTATCCAAGGTAAAATGTTTATTCCAACTCACCCGAGATGCCCGTTCTCCTCTTACACTGGATAAATACAGGACCAAACTGGGCCAGAAAAGACAAAAACGATGCTACTTGTTTGAAGGAGATCGGTCAATCATTTGGGAAGTTATCGTTGTACGTAGGTCTTGGTGTTTAGTACGGATATCTCAGAAATTCCTCTTTGTAAACTTGTGTATCTTTGCTAGGATGCAGTTTTCAAGGAAAAAATTGTAATTTTACGACGTGAAAATCAGTTTCGATTTTCCACGGGCACTGCGCTAAATCAACTTTTCTCGATATTTTACATATCGTAGATTCAGAGTCTGAACTTAACTCAATAACGCATCTTTGACATCATCACCAAACTTCCACTTCCGTAAAAGTAAAATAACTTCAACTGCCATGTGCTTGTATGTACAATGACTCTGAATTTTAGATTTTTTAATTTTGGATTTTGAACTTTTGTATCGTATAGTATGTTGTGTTTTCTTTCTCCTAATTATTCAATGGATTAACTTGATATTGAGGCTTTTTGAGGCCAGGGTTTTTATGATGGTTTCCCTTCCCCATTCCAGGTGAAATTTAGCATCTCAGTAAGTCTTTAATCTCAAGTTTGCAAAGCTAACGGGAAAATTATATTCATTGTTTTAACGTAGTCATTTTTCTTTTTTTTTTTTTTTTGGTAAGGGGGCGTGGTGTAGCAGTGCCACCCCCTCCACCAGGAAGAGGAGCCGGGGTGCCAAGAGGAGTTCCGGTTAGTCGTGCATCTGTGCCCGTGACCCCAGCTGCCCGGGGGATGCCAGCCCCAAGAGCAAGAGGCACTCTAGCGGCCCCAGGATACAGACCACCACCACCTCCGACTCCCCATGAAGAATACGACGACTATGTAAGTAAACAGTTCACAACGTTCTTTTAGTGTCTTGATTGTGTCAATGTGCTTGGCTACAGAAATTAAAAAGAAAAGCTTTTAGGTTTTGTCAGAGAAGCAGCCATTTTAGCCGCCTGTCTCGTGGCAGTGAGTGGCATTGTGGTGACAGGTGCAAGATGTCACGTTCTGGCAATACTCCGGTTATTGGAAAGATCCACATGTGTGTTGGGATCGGTGTATTCTGTTCTTTAATGCCTCTTGTAGAGTTGGTGTTGGACCTCAAGGCATTTGATATTGGCACTTACTTGAAAGACTTATCATTTTTTTTACGATCTTTCCGTACCACCATGTTGGATTTGTGCTGGCACCACTATTTTTGGGAATTTTGTGTTGGCCATTTCCTTAGGATTCCCCAGGAATGCACGACATGTGATGTCATCAGCACGTCCAGTGGCAAGGCCACCAAAGTCATTCCTTCCTTATCCAGGTTTGGATTGAATTAACATTTGGTGTGTCATATTCTGTGGTCACTATTCAGGGAGTGAACGTGGAGGTGGTCCACTCTTACAAGTACTTGGGGGTCCACATCAGGGACAAGTTGGGCTGGACTTGTAACACAGAGGGCTTAGAGGAGGAAAGGGTAGAGCAGGGTCTTCCGTCTTAGGAGACTGTGTGGGAAGTGAGATCCTTCACATCTTCTACAAGTCTGTGATGGCCAGTGTGGTGTGCTGGGCTGATGACATCACCTCAAGGGAGACCCACCTAATCGACAAGTTAATATGAAGGGCAGGATCAGCTATGGGACACACTCTGGACCCCCTGGAGGTCATAGCAAAGGAAAGGATGAAAGTAAAGCTGAGTGACACAGTACTGTCACAGATACTGTGACACAGTAACCAGAGGTGGGTAGTAACGAGTTACATTTACTTGAGTAACTATTTTAAAAAATTGTACTTCTAAGAGTAGTTTTACTGCACCATACTTTTTACTTTTACTTGAGTACATTTGTGAAGAAGAAAAGCTACTCTTACTCCGCTACATTGGGCAACACTCAAATCGTTACCTTTTTTCCATTTACACATTAGATACGCTATATTTTTGCCAGAGAGAAGTCGCCAGTGGATCTACTGCATGACTGTTTCACCAATCAGACGTAGCAACAATAATCACATGACTCCGTTTCACCAATCAGACGTAACCATGCAGTCACATGACCACACACAAACTTCCTGCGTCTTGCAGCCTGTGAGAGACTTTTAGTCATGCGGGGCTCCTGTTCACTGCTAAATGGTCACAGCTTCACTGCAAGAACCTTGAGAGCCAACTGCTGCTGAAGCCTAACCATCACTTCACTGAGTGAAAACAAGAACGTTTCAACCAAACATTCATAGGCACAGACAGTCAAGGTCAAGTGAGACTTCTTGTACGTGCACACGCTGCCTTGTTCTAATGTTATGTTCTATCAGCTGTGCTATTTGGAGGGCAAGTGAATATGCAGAATTATACGGTCAGTGTACAGTCAGGTTATCTTGTCACTGTAAGTAGTTGGCACTGTTCCAACATACGTGTTACCTACTGTAGGTATCGGCTTCAAAAGCTTTCTTGTGAAAAACTGAGGTTTGGAACTTTGTGTTATTTGTGCATCTTAATTTTGTAAAGATCCATCCATCCATCATCCAACCCGCTATATCCTAACTACAAGGTCACGGGGGTCTGCTGGAGCCAATCCCAGCCAACACAGGGCACAAGGCAGGAAACAAACCCTGGACAGGCCCGCCAGCCCACTGCAGATTTTGTAAAGATGTTATTTATTTTTACTCATTTTTTATTTTATTATTTGGAAATAGCAGAATTTGCACATTACTGTATTTTATATTTTTGTCTGTCTCATTACAACATTTCTAAAAAATAAATTATTTAATATGTTCAAACAGTTACTCAGTACTTGAGTAGTCTTTTCACCAAATACTTTTTTACTCTTACTTGAGTCATTTTATTTTGAAGTAACGCTACTCTTACTTGAGTATAATTTTTGGCTACTCTACCCACCTCTGACAGTAACACTGAGGACTTTCAGCTAATGAATCATTCAGCACATGGGGGTCAGGAAACATGATGGGGGGCTTTCATACCAACAGCAATACGTCTGTATAGCACCTGAATGGGACTGGGATGGCCAAATTCTCTTTCATTTTAAATATTCTTCCTTTTTAATCATTCTGGGGTGTGTTCAGACCATAGTGAGTGTCTGTCTGTCTCTCTATCTATTATATAGTGCTTTTCCTATCTATCTATCTATTATATAGTGCCTTTCACTCTATCTATCTATCTATCTATCTATCTGTCTATCTATTATATAGTGCCTTTCCTATCTATCTATCTATCTATCTGTCTATCTATCTATCTATCTATCTATCTATCTATCTATCTATTATATGGTGCCTTTCCTATCTATCTATCTATCTATCTATCTATCTATCTATCTATCTATCTATCTATCTATCTATCTATCTATCTATCTATCTATTATATAGTGCCTTTCACTCTATCTATCTATCTATCTATCTATCTATCTATCTATTATATAGTGCCTTTCCTATCTATCTATCTATCTATCTATCTATCTATCTATCTATCTATCTATCTATCTATCTATCTATCTATCTATCTATCTATCTATCTATCTGTCTATCTATTATATGGTGCCTTTCCTATCTATCTATCTATCTATCTATCTATCTATCTATCTATCTATCTATCTATCTATCTATCTATCTATCTATCTATCTATCTATCTATTATATAGTGCCTTTCCTATCTATCTATCTATCTATCTATCTATCTATCTATCTATCTATCTATCTATCTATCTATTATATAGTGCCTTTCCTATCTATCTATCTATCTATCTATCTATCTATCTATCTATCTATTATATAGTGCCTTTCCTATCTATCTATCTATCTATCTATCTATCTATCTATCTATCTATCTATCTATCTATCTATCTATCTATCTATTATATAGTGCATTTCTATCTATCTATCTATCTATCTATCTATTATATAGTGCCTTTCATTTCTATCTGTCTGTCTGTCAATCTTTGTATTTAATGAACTTCCCTAAAAAGCCAAACTTCTCCTGGGGACAAAATAAAGTCCTATCTGTCTATCTGCTGTATTTGCTCAAATGATGACAATGCCAGAGGGTATCACAATGCTCCGATGCCAGTCGAGGCAGGTCAGGCACCAACTTCTCTCTGTTTGTGACATGAAAGTTGCACGAATTGTATGCTTTGCTACTCACTATCAAGAAAAATGGACAGACATTCCCAGTTAGGTGAGCTGATGTTAACGTAGAGAAGTTTGCTCACATTATCGGGTAATTCTGATCTTGCCTCAGTAGAAATTAAATGCCAGCAGTGCCACTGCTGGCATTTGTCAGCTGACCAAGTTCTTAAGTGTGGTGCAGTGGTAGCGCTGCGGCCTCACAATAAGGGGCCCAGGGTTTGCTCCCACTGTCCCCAGACATGCACGTGAGGTGAACTGGTGACACTCAAGTGGCCCCTTTGGGTGTGTGTTTGCGCCGCGATGGACTTTCACCCTGTGTAGGGTTTCTTCCTGCCTTGTACCCTCTGTAATACCCTGGTCTGGGTTTAGAAATGGCATTACATGATAAATGAATAAGCAGTTAACTAGTAGATTCATTCATTTGCTCATTTCAGGCTGATGGTGACTGTGTGTGTGTGTCCGGTGACGCGCTGGCACTCTATGCAGGTCACTCCTGCCTTGTATCTGGTGCTGTCAGGACTGGCTCAGGCCCCCCACACCCCCATAGTGGCTCAGGTGGGTCCCTTTACTGTACATGTTGGTCGGCCTCCTCCATGCAGAACTTGTGCTCCTGCCATTTCTTCACTCAAACTGCTGCCCACTGCCGCTCATTTGAGACTTTGCTTGGTGAAAATGTGTTGTGTAGGTGTATGAAAGTCGGAGCGCATCTTCATGTTTGTCTTATGCCGCTGAGAAGGAAAATGAAGGAAAAAGGCAAAGGTTAATGCACAACTTGTGTTTTACCCATTTTGTCTCTTCTTCATAAATAAATCTTTCCTCGTGGCTTCATGTGGCTATACGTGTGCCAAACGCCAAGCAATTATTTTGCACATTAGCATTCAGAGAGGGCACCACGGAGCAGCCTTGGGTCACTCCGATGAGGTCTACCCGGCATGCAGGTTGCTGCCTCATGGAACATTTTAATTGGCTTTAATCTGTTATTCTATCGAATCTGAACAGATTCTTTCAAAGCGCCCAATTTTTTTTGAAGGAGGGATCAAAGTGTAACATTATTTAAAGCATCTTTAAGGCACTCTGCCTCGCAATAAAATGTATCATTCAGGTGCCAACACACTGGCACTTTTAATGGTTGTAGTAAGGGCAACTCAGGACTGTGGCAAGAAATTTTGGGGTGTCCTAACAAAGACAAAAAATACACAAAAAAAAAAAAAAACTGAAACGGCGCCCGTTGGCACGCGACCCTTTAACGGAGAGTGGAGTGTTGTCATTCTTTATTGGAGTGCCGTCTCGCAGGTTACTCCGGGCCAAAAGTGACGTCTCTGTCTGGGACGTCTGGGGCTTTATGGCGGTGAGACTAGAAGGGGCGGAGCTAAATGTCTTTACTGGGCGGTTTCTCAGCACTGTGGTGATAGACGGAGGTGACAGCGTTAGTGGCAGCGCCCCCTCTCGCCTCGGCGGGTTATTACACACCTCCACTGAGCCTGCGAGGAGGTCCTCCAACACGCATGTGTGACGAGGTACATGTAATATATTAAACCAGAAAAACATCCCGCTGTGACACAGCCCACCACAGTTAGGGGGGCCACATAATGTTTGGGAATTTTCACATTTGCATCCGTCTTCAGTCCCCAACCATCCCTGATGTGAAGTGGTGACTGTGTTTCACTTGCTTTAAAATGTAAGTATTAATAATAATAATACATTTTATTTATATAGCGTCTTTCCCATGCTCAAGGTGCTTACCCTTACCATTTAAACGAATTGTGACTTTCGGATCGATTTCAGTTTGGCTGGGCTTAGTGTAATAATAATAATAATAATAATGATAATGATGATGATACATTTATATAGCGCCTTTCCCATAAGTCCTAATCCTCTATTTTTTAGTTGAAGATCACATGTCCTCAGTACTTTGAATCCCTCACTAAGCTGTTTGCCACATCAAGAGAACGTGCGCAGCAGTCTGCGGTGGTCTTCGCGTATGTCACAGTAGAGCGGACTTTACTGGGGGTTCTTCACAGCTGTCCTTACGTGAGAAGCTGGTGGCGTCGAAGGTTCAGAGGCTTTGGGGAGTGCAGACCTTGCAGTCTAACAGATACAAGCTTGTATATTTTAAGTAATGAAGACCGATGTCAAATCGATAACCTCCGGCGTCACAGGAGCATCAACAGTCCGTAAAGAAATACTACTTCATACAACGCCATACTCTGGTGTCCTTTGATATTTCTCAAGTAGTTTAATTCAAGTTTGGAATTCAATTATACGCACCTTTTCCAGTTGTTCATTTTTTTTTCTTGTATTTGTGACGTGTTACCGGACCTCGGCTGTTTACTGCGTTACACGCTGGGGCTCCTCTGCTTCAGATTTGTCAGTGATGAATTGCGGCTCTGGATTTAAGAACTGCTCCATACGCAGGATAAACTGGAAGCTGCCACTTTATTTCTTGTAAAGGGACAAGGCTTTTATTTTAATGGTTACTGGGAAGAGAATTGTGAAGCTAAGAAGAGAGCCTTTAATGAGATGAAATGTCAAGCGGCTTGATGCGCTAATGGAAAGAAGGAGACGGCACAGATGGGAGGCTGCTGTTAGGAAGCAGCGATGGAATGGGCTCGAGTGAAAAGGCAAAGTAAGAAAAGGTTTGATACTTTTACTCCAATTGGCTTTTTAAACAGTTTTAGCTTATCACTTTACAGTAATCAGAAGTTACTCGTATTGCCATTGCTCCCCACATTTATTTCCCTTAACAATAGAACCCTTTTTATTTGGTTTGTTTCGCCATCAAAGCCTACAAATAGCATGAGAACTAAACACAGACGTGGACAAATGTGTTGGTACCCCTCCGTGAATAAAGAAGACCCCACAATTGTCTCTGAAAGAACGTGAAACTGACAGAAGTAATCGGCACCCATCATTGTTTATGTCGTATTTAACAAAAATCTGATTTTACTTTCGACTTTGGATTCAACAGAATCTTTCAAATCATAACACAAATGGACGAAGAAAAAGATTTGGGGTTCCACCCCGTATACTTGACCCAAAAAACAAGAGAAAACTCGCAATTCCACAGAGTAATCTTTTAGGACTGAGTCTAGACTGTCAACTGATAGGAATATGGTGGCTTTAGAGGGGATCGGGAGGAAGAGGTGTGTCTGTGAGGCAGGAAACAGAAATGATGAGAGCCTTGGGAGTGGATGGGAGTTCTCTGGAGGCGGGACCAGAAGTGTACTCTGTGGAGGGGCTGGAAGTGTCGTTAAGTGGGTTTTGATTACGAGGACCCTATCTATCTATCTATCTATCTATCTATCTATCTATCTATCTATCTATCTATCTATCTATCTATCTATCTATAGTGCCTTTCCTATCTATCTATCTATCTATCTGTCTGTCTGTCTGTCTGTCTGTCTGTCTGTCTGTCTGTCTGTCTGTCTGTCTGTCAATTTTAAAATTTTTAGCCTATCACTTTACAGTAATCAGAAGTTACTCGTATTGCCATTGCTCCCCACGTTTATTTCCCTTAACAATAGAACCCTTTTTTTTTGGTTTGTTTCACTATCAAAGCCTACAAATAGCATGAGAACTAAACACAGACATGGACAAATGTGTTGGTACCTCTCCATGAATAAAGAATACCCCACAATTGTCTGTGAAATAGCTTGAAACTGACAGAAGTAATCGGCACCCATCGTTGTTTATTTCGTATTTAACACAAATCTGACTTTGCTTTCGACTTTGGATTCAACAGAATCTTTCAAATCATAACACAAATAGACAAAAATGATGGGACCCTTCACCTCGTATTTTGTTGCTCAGCCTTTAGAGTTTGCCATCCCTGCATACATGCCACTCCTGGAGGTCTCCATGAGACGTCCACAGATCGTTTGGCCCACTCGTCCTGCTCCGGCTGTGTCAGGTGTGAAGCAGGTCTTCTCCAATTTTTATCTTCCAGTTCTTTCCATAGATGTTTGGTGGGGTTCAAATTGGGGTTCACAGAAGGCCACTTCAGAGAAGTCCAATGTTTTCTTCTTTGCGGTTCTTGGGGGCTTTCCGCTGTTTGTTTTGGCCCCTTCTCTTGTGTGAGGGTCCATGAGCTGTGACTGAGACTGATGGGTTTCGCTGGGGGCGCTGTCTGAGTACATCCTGTAGGTTATCCTTTCATGCAGGAAATCTTTCAGCATCTCTAATAGAATGCAAACTTGAGTACAGAAGTGTACCGTTTGGGGTAAAACGTACAAAAAAATTGCAAACTAGTTAATAGAATTCGGTAAAGACGTCTGAGTAAAAACACAGAAATCTCAAACAGGCCTTAAATCGCACTGGGATGGCTCAGCGGATTAAGACCCCAGCTCCATTGGCAAGCCAATTGTCGATTTGCCCTGCCAGTCCCACTGTGGACACTCTTGGCTGTTTTTTAGTTGTGATTTGTGTTGAAGGTACAATGAGTGTGTTTGATTTTGATTTTCCTTTTTTCAAAGCACATCTTATCAGGACAGAAGCAGAGGGTTTTAGTGTTTGTCGCCGAGCAGCAGACGTGTTGGCAGAGCTAATGTCACCCAGAGGAAGATGGGCGCCTTTTAACAGAGTCTATTGGCAAGTGCCAGAAAGAATTCAAACTAATAAACAAAACTCCCAGACGCACGTAGGAGAGTCAGATACGAGGAAAATAACGAGAGCACTCGGAGCGAGGGGCAAAGGGACTCCCGCTCCCCAAAACATTACTGGCTTTAATTTAAACTTGTATTCTGTAAACAGAACAACAAACCTCTGAGTAAGTTCATCAAATTAGGAATATAAGTAATGTTAGCACTAAAAAAATCAAAAGGTCAGTTCTTTGAGGTCCTTTAATTCTTACTAAAGGCAAACTGCATCCAAAAATAAAACTCTTATTAATGTCACTTACCATCCCGTGTGCTCTGTAGTGATGGCCGACGAGAAACGTTAGTCTTGTGTTTTCATGGGGGACAAATATAACAAAGTCGAAGACAGAAAAGAGCATTAATGATGGACCACAGCAAACAATACAAGAAGACGTCCCTAAAAAAAAAAAGAAAATGTCACGTAACTTGTGTGGCCTCTCGTGTCAGTCAATGGTTAGGGGTCCTGACTTCACTTCAAAAGCTCATGTAACTGAATTGATCTCTTACATTGTAAACTGAATGGAAATTGTGCCACCGCCAAACTTGTCACCTATGTGAGACCACACCTGGGGGACACTCGACGTGCACATGCATGACACTTCTTTCTATCTATCTATCTATCTATCTATCTATCTATCTATCTATCTATCTATCTATCTAATCCTGCCAACTACGCTATCTATCTATCTATCTATCTATCTATCTATCTATCTATCTATCTATCTATCTATCTATCTATTATATAGTGCCTTTCATATCTATCTATCTATCTATCTATCTATCTATCTATCTATCTATCTATCTATCTATCTATCTATCATATAGCAACTTATCTATCTATCTATCTATCTATCTATCTATCTATCTATCTATCATATAGCAACTTATCTATCTATCTATCTATCTATCTATCTATCTATCTATCTATCTATCTATCTATCTATCTATCTATCTATCTATCATATAGCAACTTATCTATCTATCTATCTATCTATCATATAGCAACTTATCTATCTATCTATCTATCTATCTATCTATCTATCTATCTATCTATCTATCTATCTATCTATCTATCTATCTATCTATCTATCTAATCCTGCCAACTACGCTATCTATTTATCTAAGGATTATATAGTGCCTTTCATATCATATAGCACCTTTCATTTCTTTCTATTTATCTAGCTATCTATATCTATCTATTATATAGTGCCTTTCATATCTATCTATCTATCTATCTATCTATCTATCTATCTATCTATCTATCTATCTATCTATCTATCTATGGATTATATAGTGCCTTTCATATCATATAGTGCCTTTCATTTTTATCTATCTGTCTATCATATAGTGCCCTTCATTTCTTTCTATCTATTTATCTAGCTATCTATATCTATCTATTTATTATAAAGTGCCTTTCATATTTATCTATCTATCTGTTTATTATATAGTTCCTTTCACGTCTATCTATCATATAGCACCTTTCATTTCTTTCTATTTATCTAGCTATCTATATCTATCTATTATATAGTGCCTTCTCCACCCAAACATCCATTATCCAACCCGCTATATCCTAATTACAGGGTCACGGGGGTCTGCTGGTGCCAATCTCAACCAACACAGGGTGCAAGGCAGGAAACAAACCACAGGTAGGGCGCGCACACACACACACACACACACACACACACACACACACACTAGGGACAATTTAGAATCGCCAGTGCACCTAACCTGCATGTCTTTGGACTGTGGGAGGAAACCCATGTAGACATGGGTAGAACATGCAAACTCTAGGTCTCATAACTGTGAGGCAGCAGCGCTACCCACTGCGCCACCGTGCCGCCCTAGTGCTTTCTCTGCCTGTCTAAATGGCACACACTTCTCAATCTTGCCATTGTGTTTTGATTTTACTGCACTGCTTAGTTTATATTTCTGATAGTCGATCATAAGTATATTTTTTCCAGCAGGCCCCCAGGCCTGACGAGACATCGGCCTCCTTCCTTGCTGGTCCAAACCGAGCTCATCACATGAAGTGTTGTTATTTAAGTCTCATAACCTGATTATACCAGCCTAGCTGATGGCCCCTCCTACATAATTTGTATTGAGCTCAGCGTCCGAGGCTCCGTCAGTTTCGTTATCCTGAGGGACCCCCAGACATCGGGTGTCCACGTATAGCTTCTTGAGACTGTGAGTGCACTTGATGGCGCTGTGATTTCAATCCCACATGTCTCCATGTGTTGCCTTTTACTGCCTTGACCCAAACTCAACTCGTTTCAGTGCTGCACATGCTCCCATTTGCTGTTTTCAGGGTCTTTTCAGGCTGGGTGTACTTTGGCGGCCCA
The DNA here is from genome assembly GCF_900747795.2 of Erpetoichthys calabaricus. Lineage (NCBI taxonomy): Eukaryota > Metazoa > Chordata > Cladistia > Polypteriformes > Polypteridae > Erpetoichthys > Erpetoichthys calabaricus. The sequence continues at coordinate 88,628,772 of NC_041408.2, forward strand.
TTCTGACATTTTCTTGTGTTCATACTCAATGCTTTGAAATCACTTCAGCTCTTTTTTTTTTTTTGGGTCTTTTGGTTTTTGTTTTTTATGCACTTCCACCTCATGAAGTCAATCCTTGTGTTTCTGATGAACCTCCCAACTTTGGCCGGCTTTCCTCCTGAGCTGCAGCCCGTTTTGTGCTTAGAAGGAGAATTTCTCTCCTGCAGATTTCGAGCTCTACACAAACTCCCTGTTATTTCTCAAAAAGAGCAAGCGTGCCGGCGCCTTTTGTGCGTGCAGACGTGGCCTGCTGCTCATCAAAGCAATTCCCGTGTTACTTCATGCAGGAGCTCCTCTGTGCCGCCGAGCCTAAGCCGCTGATAATCGAGTCCTAAAGCCTCGTCTGTGATCTGACGCCTACCCGCCGCGGCACACGGCTTGGACTTCTCTCAGTTTCAGCAGCTACGGCGTCGGCATCTGTTTTCTCGGGTGATTTATACGTGTTACACACAGCTCAGCTCAGCTTTATCTGCGATACAAAGGCACTGCTTACTCTACCAGGAACAAACACAAAACACGGAGTTAGTTAGCTCAGCCATTGTGAACGTGCAAGGAAACACATCGACTCTTAAAGACATCTTGGATAATAAAGTCACTGCTGAGATTGATTAGTCAGCGCTAATCATAAATGGCTCTGCTGGTCCGTGAATCATACAGCTTGATTTAGTATAGCGACTACAGCATACTACAGATGAAGGGGTGACTGAAACACACTGGCTGATCTCCACGCCAGGTCGAGGCAATTTACACGACGGGCAACCGCCGGGCGACTCAAATCTAACAACCTGCCAGTGCGGTGGAACGAGACCATTAATGTGACACCCGCTGCCTGACCGAGCTGCTTACAGGCAACCGCACACCCGGCTTTTCACTTTTATTTTCATTCTGTCGTTGAACATAAAACATCAGAAAGATGGGCTTCTCTTCTCTGTGTGTGTTTGTGAAACACTCGTCTGGCTCATTAATCACCGCTGCAATCGAGGCGCTGTATGTATCCTGCCTACTACACTAATGTTAATATCTATCTATCTATCTATCTATCTATCTATCTATCTATCTATCTATCTATCTATCTATCCTGCCTACTACACTAATGTTAATATCTATCTATCTATCTATCTATCTATCTATCTATCTATCTATCTATCTATCTATCTATCTATCTATCTATCTATCTATCTATCTATCCTGCCTACTACACTAAAGTTAATATTTATCTATCTATCTATCTATCTATCTATCTATCTATCTATCTATCTATCTATCTATCTATCTATCCTGCCTACTACACTAATGTTAATATCTATCTATCTATCTATCTATCTATCTATCTATCTATCTATCTATCTATCTATCTATCTATCCTGCCTATTACACTAATGTTAATATCTATCTATCTATCTATCTATCTATCTATCTATCTATCTATCTATCTATCTATCTATCTATCTATCTATCTATCCTGCCTACTACACTAAAGTTAATATCTATCTATCTATCTATCTATCTATCTATCTATCTATCTATCTATCTATCTATCTATCTATCTATCTATGTATCTATCTATCTATCTATCCTGCCTACTACACTAATGTTAATATCTATCTATCTATCTATCTATCTATCTATCTATCTATCTATCTATCTATCTATCTATCTATCTATCTATCCTGCCTACTACACTAAAGTTAATATCTATCTATCTATCTATCTATCTATCTATCTATCTATCTATCTATCTATCTATCTATCTATCTATCTATCTATCCTGCCTACTACACTAATGTTAATATCTATTATATAGTACCTTTCATATTTTTCTTTCTATCTATCTATCTATCTATCTATCTATCTATCTATCTATCTATCTATCTATCTATCTATCTATCTATCTATCTATCTATCTATCCTGCCTACTACACTAAAGTTAATATCTATCTATCATATAGTACCTTTCATATTTATCTATCTATCTATCTATCTATCTATCTATCTATCTATCTATCTATCTATCTATTATATAGTGCCTTTCATATCTATCTATCTATCTGTCTATCATACAATAATATAGTATGACATAATGCCCTTCATAGTGAGTCATATAACTGTTGATGGAGAAAAATAATTGTATAACCTAATTAAATTAATTATTAATTAACATCATTTTTTTATACAGAGCCTTTTTTGTCAATGACCTAGTAAAGAGAAAGTGAAGCTTCTCGGCACACAGCAGAGTTGACGACTAAATCTCTTATTGAATGTTCACTACTGTACTTTTGAAAGAACCAAAATGTAAGAATGAGTCATTTTAGAGTTAAAGGGGGGAAGCAACATTTGGATAAAGGACTATGCCATTATTTTATATAGTGCCTTTCACTTGTAAAGAGAAATTGAAGTGTTCTAACCCAAGACGGCTGACTCTGTCACTGAATTTACACTTGCCATGCAGTTCCTTTCTATTCAAGGCTCTGTTGTATAATAAAAAAAAAAACACCTGAAGTGATTTATCGAGGGCCAAGAAGACAGAAGGCTAAATGTAAAATGGGCTCAACACATATGTACAGAGTGCCTTTACATAACAAGTCCTATTAAAAAGCCATTTGATATTCCATTTAAAGAGAGACAAATACTCACTGGTTGAGGTCAGTCATTTTGTGTTCATCTTTATGTAATATTATTATAATTTCGTTGTCACAGAAAGTCACTTATGAGTTCCATTAAAAAGGATGGCATACTAAACATCCCCTTCCTTATCTAGCGCCTTTACATAATGAGTTCTGTTCCTGTCAAAGAGGGTGTCTGAGTGCAGTCATTTTGTCATTGAAGGCGCCATAATATGATGTCCCGGAGTGTCAGTATTACAGTCAAGGAGATAAACTGATGTGAGTCATGTTTTATAGCGTCTTTACATAGTGAATCGTGTTGCTGTAACTGTTACACTGTAATTTGATGACTGAGTCAAGTGTAACATAACGTTCTTCATAATGAGTCATATTACAGTTAAACACTACTTGGATAACTGAATGTAAAGTTATTCTCTAGAGTGTCTTTCACATTGGGTGGTTTTAAATAGAAATGTAAGTGTTATATCAGAAGACAACAGACGGCTGACAGTATGACGATGGTCACTTTCTATGGCGTCTTTTTATATTCAGTTATTGTACTTTAAGTGTCATGGAAGGTCTCTCAGAGAGAAAACTGTAAGCAAGTCATTATATATAGCGCCTTTACATAGGGAATCCTGTTACAAAGCTTTGATGTTTTACCGAGGAAATCATATTTGATGTCCGAGGGGAGTCAGTTTATGTAGCGCCTTTTAAATACAATAATGAATTATAATAGATAGATACTTTATTAATCCCAAGGGGAAATTCACATACTCCAGCAGCAGCATACTGATATAAAAAACAATATTAAATTAAAGAGTGACAACAATGCAGGTATAAGACAGACAATAACTTTGTATAATTTTAACGTTTAAACCCCCAACCCGGGTGGGATAAAGAGCTTTGTAGTCAAATATATTACAGTTGAAGGAGAAAAAATAATTGGATACCTTATGTGATAATTACTTTATAAAGTGCCTTTCATGGTAATGGCATAGGCCTATTATAAAGAAATTAAGGCATTACAGCACAAGAATAGACAACTACATTTGTCACTAAATCTGCACTTATTTATACAGTGGCTTTCCATTTAGGTCTTTGTTAAAAGAAATGCAATTGTTAAAACGCAAGAGGATAGTAAACGTACTTGTTTATATAGCGCCTTTTACATCATGAGTCGTATTAAACGGCCATTGACGTTTGAGTGCAAAATTGCATACCATTTTTATGTCATACCAGCCGCGCCCCGCGGCTCCACCCACGTAGTAGTGAAACAGGACCGTGAGGAGAGCCCCGCCCACCTCTCTACGTCTGATGTCAAGCTGACCCCTCCCCTCGGCCGCAACCTGCCTCGGAGTAGCGCAAATATATCGCTCCTGAAAGCGAACTGGGATTCTTAGTGCGATGAGAGAAGTCGCAAAATCAACTGGAACGTTCAAGCAAATTATCGAAAATAACGCGATCTAAATCCGTGAAGCAGTTGTCTCGTTCGCTAGCCTACCGGAGTTAAGGTTACGCCCCGAGACAGACGCGGGAGTGAGGAGGGCCCCGCCCCCCTCCTAGCAGCCCGATGAGTCTCACTCTTGGATTCGCGCTAATAAATCGGCACCGCAAGCGAACTGTGATACTTAGGCGATGAGAGAAGACGCAGAATCAACGGAATGTTCAAGCAAATTATAGAAAAAAACGCAGTCTAAATCCGTGAAGTAGTCGTGAAAAGCAGACAGACAGACAGACGTTGGATTTTATATATATATAGAGAGAGGTTATTGTACTTTTAATATCAGTGTCTTTCATACTGCGTATTATCACAAAGGGTTAACAAATTAGCGTAAAGATAAACAATGTTAGAAATCATTTTGTATAGCGCCTTTTTATATTACTTTATTGTACTTTTAAAATCAGAGTGTCTTTCATTCCGAGTGTCATTACAAAGAGTCTGATGTTAAAGTCATGGAGGAAAATGTTAGGAAGTCATTTTATATAGCGCCTTTTCATGTTACTTTATTGTACTGTTTATGTCAGTGTCCTTCATGCCACTTACTATTACATAGGGCTTGATATTAAAGTCAAGGAGGCAAATGTTAGAAAGTCATTTTATATAGTGCCTTTTTCTATCATATTATTGTACTTTCAGTGTCAGAGTGTCTTTCATACTGAGTGTTATTACAAAAAGTTCAATATTAAAGTTTAGGACAATGTTAGAAATCATTTAATATAGCGCTTTTTTATATTTATTGCACTTTTAATTTTAGTGTCCTTCATACCACTTATTACAACAGGCTTGTTATTAAAGTTAACAGTGTAATAAGGACGCAAAAGATTCGTAAAAGCATTGCTAATGTTGGTGATGCACCATCTGTTAGAATGAAAAGTGCAATGCATGTGTCTATGTCATTTGCCATTTTGTATGGTATTCGTAAAAGCATTGCTAATGTTGGTAATGCACCATCTGTTGGAATGACAAATGCAGTGCCTTTTATTACTGTAAATGTTTGTGATGCTCCATCTGTTAGAATGAAAAGTGCAATGCATGTGTCTATGCCATTTGGTATGGCATTCGTAAAAGTATTGGTAATGTGCCATCTGTGGGAATGACAAATGCAATGCATTTATTACTACAAATGTTTATGATGCGTCATCTGTTAGAATGACAGACACATAGAAATTGGACGGACACGCAGCCACTTGGCCTTTTTCAAGGTAACTTAAGAAATTCAGGCACTAGTAAAAATAACTTTTATGTAATAAAAACATACAGGCTCTTTTTGAAATAGCCTTTGCTGGCTTCAACTTTGATTTTTGATTTAGCGATTAGGCTTGCAGTGTAATAAGGACGCAAAAGATTTGTAAAAGCAGTGCTAATGTTGGTAATGCACAATCTGTTGGAATGACATATGCAGTGCCTTTTATTACTGTAAATGTTTGTGATGCTCCATCTGTTAGAATGAAAAGTGCAATGCATGTGTCTATGTCATTTGTCATTTGGTATGGCATTCGTAAAATTATTGGTAATGTGCCATCTGTGGGAATGACAAATGCAATGCATTTATTACTACAAATGTTTATGATGCGTCATCAGTTAGACAGAAACATAGAAATTGGACGGACACGCAACCACTTGGCCTTTTTCAAGGTAACTTAAGAAATTCAGGCACTAGTAAAACTAACTTTTATGTAATAAAAACATACAGGCTGTTTTTGAAATAGCCTTTTCTGGCTTCAACTTTGACTTTTGATTTAGCGATTTGGTTTGCAGTGTAATAAGGACGCAAAAGATTCGTAAAAGCATTGCTAATGTTGGTGATGCACCATCTGTTAGAATGAAAAGTGCAAAGCATGTGTCTATGTCTTTTGCTATTTTGTACAGGATTCGTAAAAGCAGTGCTAATGTTGGTACTGCACCATCTGTTGGAATGACATATACAGTGCCTTTTATTACTGTAAATGTTTGTGATGCTCCATCTGTTAGAATGAAAAGTGCAATGCATGTGTCTATGTCATTTGTCATTTGGTATGACATTCGTAAAAGTATTGGTAATGTGCCATCTGTGGGAATGACAAATGCAATGCATTTATTACTACAAATGTTTATGATGCGTCATCTGTTAGAATAACAGACACATAGGAATTGGACGGACACGCAGCCACTTGGCCTTTTTCAAGGTAACTTAAGAAATTCAGGCACTAGTAAAAATAACTTTTATGTAATAAAAACATACAGGCTCTTTTTGAAATAGCCTTTGCTGGCTTCAACTTTGATTTTTGATTTAGCGATTAGGTTTGCAGTGTAATAAGGACGCAAAAGAGTCACAAAAAGGTTTGGGGATGGCCACCCCGTATAGATGAAAAATTCAGGAAAAAAATAAACAGGTCTTTACAAACAGGAGTTCAAAGCAGAACTGACTAGCATCTGGAAAGCCGCTCTATAAATATGGCTGAACTGAGGAAGAGGAGGAGTCAGGGAGGCCGGAACAGGAACTGACATGGCAGGAAGATCGATGGGTTCTGGGTACCAGATGTGACGTCAACAGAGGGAGCCTGAAGTGACGTCATCAGGGGCCGGACTGGTGGATGATGTCATTAATTCAATTCAGTTGAAAGTTGTATTGTCATGTGCACAGTAAGGAAACACGTTTCCCTGTACAATGAAACTCTTTCTTTGCTGTCCACACCAAATGCCAACGGTTAACAAACCAACATATAAAGATAAACATAAATAATAAGTAGCAGTGGCAGCATAAAGTATAAAAACAGAATGGAAGTATAAAGTGTAATGTGCAGGTAGCTGTGTGATGGACAAGTCCAATACAGTCGTGTGAGGTCGATAGAATGAGGTGGCTCACGGTTATAAACTCCAGTCAGTTATTTAGGAGTCTAATGGCCTTGGAGAAGAAAGAGTTCTTTGGCCTGGAAGCCCTGAATTTCACACTCTGATACCTCCTGCCTGAGGGTAGAAGTGTGAACAGTTCGTGTTGGGGGTCCCCGAGGATCGAGGCAGTTCTCCTGTGGACTCTATAGTTGTAGATGCTCTGCAGAGAGGGCAGTGGGGTCCTGGTGATCTTCTCTGAAGTCGTTTGCGGTCCACAGCAGTAGTGTTGAAGCACCACACGGTGATGCAGCTGGTCAAGATGCTCTCAACAGTGCAACTGTAGAAGTTGCCGAGGATCTTACTCGACATACCAAACTTCCTCAGCCTCCTCAGAGAGTCCAGTCGCTGTTGAGCCCTCTTGACCAGCTGTGTGGTGTTAAGTGTCCAAGTGAGGTCCTCACTGATGTAGACGCCCAGGTATTTAATGCTGCTCACCCTCTCCACTTCAAGCCCTCGGATGAACAGTGCCCGGTGAGGTCTCCTCTCCTTCATCATGTCCACTATCATCTCCTTCGTCTTGTCTGTGTTGAGGGTGAGGTTGTTGTCCTCACACCATGACACCAGACTGGCCACCTCCCTCCTGTAGGCCACCTCATCCCCATCAGTGATGGGGGTCGTCTGAGAACTTCAGGATGACATTATCTTTGTGGGAGGCGACACAGTCATGGGTGAACAAGGGTGTAGAGGATGGGGCTGAGGACACATCCCTGTGGGGTGCCTGTGTTTGTGATAATGGTGGCTGAAATCCTGTTACCAATCCTGGGGCCTGTCACAGAGGGTGGGGTGCAGGCCAAGTGCAGACAGTTTATGGGGGATAGCCGTGTTAACGTCGGAGCTGTGGTCAACAAAGAGCATCCTGATGTAGGAGTCTTTGTTCTCCAGATGCGGCCGTGATGGCATCTGAGGTGGACCTGTTGGGCTGGTAGGCCTACTGCAGGGGGTCCAGAGTGTCCGGTATGCTGCTCTGAATGTGGGCCAGCACCACTGTCTCAAAACACGTCATGAGGATTGGAGTGAGTGCTAGCGGCCTGTAATCATTCAGGCAGGTGGGTGGGCTTTTTTTTAGCAAGGGGGACTTAAAGCAGGACGGGACGATGCTCTGACTGAGGGAAAGGGTGAAGATGGATCAAGAGGAAGAGGGACAAAAGGAGAAAGGATCAGGTGACCGTGCCAACCCGCGGTCCGACTGAGAAGTGACACTATTTGAGCCTGTCGACCGTCTCCTAGGCGCACGTGTGTGACAGTAGAAACACAGGACAGATTCTTGGCATCGATTCCTTTTCTGGTATTTTTGAGATTTCTTCATCCGGTTGACTCCATTATTCAGACGTTTGCCCTTTTCCATGACAAACATCATTGGAGATAACAGTATCCATCCTGCCAGCACTGATCACTAGGTGGGGTCCAACTCTCTACGCAGAGCTGATCAACCCATTAGGCCACATGGGGGCCCGAGGTGGGCGCTGACACCCAAGGGAGCCATGCTGTCCAGTGGACAGTGTGGTCACCCGAGGGAATGACAGGCTCAAACAAGAGTCAGTTTTGGGGTGCCAACTCCACTGTGCCCATTTAATCAACATTATGAACAAAAGCTACTCTCGCTGTTATAAAAAAAAAAAGGAAACAAAAACTGTGGCCACCATAATAACATGGCTACTATAGTAATGACTGAGGAGCCGTTTGCTGTGGTCATCTGGGAAAAGAAGTGACGCCTCCTTCTGGACGCTTGTGTTTTTAGGAACCGGAAGGGGCGGAGTCAGTTACCCTCATGGGGTGGAGCAAAAAAAAAAAAAGACAAGAAAGTTTAGCAGGCAGCGCCCCCTCTGGCCCCCGGGGTGGTACCACATACCTGGGAAGAACTTGGAGGGAGACCCTCAGAGGTGCCAGTGTGACAATGTACTACAAATGAATGAGCACGTGACGTCATTGTGCCCCTGCCTGGCTTCATCATTCTTTTCTTTGAGTATCTGCAATCGGTTTTTAAAAAGCACGTGGGACGTTTCACTGGAGCCGTTTTGTCTTATTAAGCGTTAAAAAAAAAAATGTCCCAGTGAGACTCTTAAGAGCCACTCAGTCCTGCGGTGACAGTTATCAGCAGCACTCCGACAAGAGCTCGAGGGTTACACGTCCATGTTCTCTAATTGCTTTAGGCCTGATTATGTTTTTAAAGTTAGTTGATTAGATTCAGTTCTCTGCTGCTTCTCTGAGCCAAATCGTGTGAAGGACAATAGGAGACGTGTGCACCACCTGCACTTTTCATCTTAATGGAGTCTGTCAGATTTATTTTTGCTTCAGATCACGGTATTCACAACATGCTATTTTGTCAAGATATCCATCCATCCTTCCACCCATCCACTCATCTATCCTCCCATCCCTCCACTATTCATTCCACCCACCCACCATTCACTCCATCATTCCACCCACCCATCCATCCACCATTCATTCCATCATTCCACCATTCACTCCACCCATCCATCCACCATTCATTCCATCATTCCACCCACCCATCCATCCATCCATCCACCATTCATTCCATCATTCCACCCACCCACCCATCCATCCACCCATCCACCATTCACTCCACCATTCATTCCACCCATCCATCCACCATTCATTCCACCCACCCATCCATCCATCCATCCATCCACCATTCACTCCATCATTCCACCCACCCATCCATCCACCATTCATTCCATCATTCCACCATTCACTCCACCCATCCATCCACCATTCATTCCATCATTCCACCCACCCATCCATCCATCCATCCACCATTCACTCCATCATTCCATCCACCCACCCATCCATCCATCCATCCATCCACCATTCATTCCATCATTCCACCCACCCACCCATCCATCCACCCATCCACCATTCACTCCACCCATCCATCCACCATTCATTCCACCCACCCATCCATCCATCCATCAATCCATCCATCCACCATTCACTCCATCATTCCACCCACCCACCATTCATTCCATCATTCCACTCTCCCACCCATCCATCCATCCACCATTCATTCCACCCATCCACCATTCACTCCATCATTCCACCCACCCATCCATCATCCATCCATCCACCATTCATTCCATCATTCCACCCACCCCTCTATCCATCCATTTTCCAAACCCACACACAGCACAGCTGGAGCTTATCGCACCACTCATCCATGACAAGTCAGGAAGAATCGCTGCACAGGACGCCAGCCCATCGCCAGGTGAAGACTCGCACATCAGGGGTCAGTTTGGCAGCGCCAGTCCGCCTACCCCTCGTGCCTTTGGATTGTGGGTGGAAACCAAAGGACCCAGAAGATCCCCAGGGGAGATCCTCCTCGCAGGGAGCACACAGTCTGTGAAACGCTGGTCTGTTTGTCGTGTGGACACTGCACCACTGTGCCACTAACTTCTAAAAGTATATTATCTGGTGTTTGTAACTATTTATCCCCCCCATCGTGCCCCGAATAAAATGCTACAACACTCATCCCCTATAAAACTTCATTCCACGCCGGATGGTTGCCAATCAGTGTTAATATTTGTGATGTGCCATCTGTTGGAATGACAGTTGCAATGCATATGTGTCTGTTATATCCCATTGGATCTGGACAATCACATTGCGCCAAAATGAAATGCAATCCAACATGTCAACTACACTGAAATGCAACTGGGCTTTTTGATTTTGGCGGGGTATTATCATTTAATTGTGTCATGTTGATATGTTTTCAATTGATTGCTTCTCACTAATGCATGCAATTTTCCTGCCATTTGGTATGGGATTCGTAAAGAATGCGTTAATGTGTGTGTGTGTGTGTGTGTTAATCAGTTGGAATGACAAATGTAATGCATGTCTTTATTATACTGTATGCCATTTTTAATAGGATTTATAAAAGCAGTATTAATGTTTGCGATGCACTGTCTGTTGGAATGACAAATGCAATGTATATGTCTCAGTTATATGCCATTTGGTATGGGATTTATAAAATCAGTGTTAATGTTTGGGATGTGCCAATAACTTATGCCAATACATAAGTATTCACAGCCTTTGCCATGAAGCTCAAAATTGAGCTCAGGTGCCTCCTGTTTCCCCTGATCATCCTTGAGATGTTTCTGCAGCTTCATTGGAGTCCACCTGTGGTAAAAATTCAGTTGACTGGACATGATTTGCAAAGGCACACACCTGTCTATAGAAGGTCCCACAGTTGACAGTTCATGTCAGAGCACAAACCAAGCATGAAGTCAAAGGAATTGTCTGTAGACCTCCGAGACAGGATTGTCTCGAGGCACAAATCTGGGGAAGGTTACAGAAAAATTTTTGCTGCTTTGAAGGTCCCAATGAGCACAGTGGCCTCCATCATCTGTAAGTGGAATAAGTTCAAAACCACCAGGACTCTTCCTAGAGCTGGCCAGCCATCTAAACTGAGCGATCGGGGGGAGAAGGGCCATAGTCAGGGAGGCGACCAAGAACCCAATGGTCACTCTGTCAGAGCTCCAGAGGTCCTCTGTGGAGAGAGGAGAACCTTCCAGAAGGGCAACCATCTCTGCAGCAATCCACCAATCAGGCCTGTATGGTAGAGTAGCCAGACGGAATGATGAATGCAATGCATGTGTCTCTGTTATATGCCATTTGGTATGGAATTCATGAAAACAGTTTCAGTGTTTGTGATATGCCATCTGCTGAAATGATGAATGCAATGCATGTGTCTCTATTATACTGTATGCCATTGGTATTGGCAGTATTAATGTTTGTTGCACCATCTGTTGGAATGACACATGCAATGCATAAGTCACATGCTATTTGGTATGAAGTAAAAGCAGTGTTAATGTTTGTGATATGCCATAAGTTGGAATGGCACGGTTTTTTCACACCATGTTTTTTTTTTTTTTTTTTTTTAATGATTGCTTTTCACTGTGGCACTCAGTTTTTCCAGGTTGCATTTTATTTTATTTTTTAAAATTTTATTGATTTTATTGTCATCATTCCATACTAAAAGATCAATTTTTCTAAAAAAATAGGATTGCATTTTAATTCATCTTCATAGATGGTAGAAAGGCAGCCGTATTACATTTTGCTTACCTGCCGCTCAATGCATACTGCATTTTGATTGGAGACGGCGCTCTCATGGCACCAAAATTAAAACAAATCAAATGACCAATCAGCGTCAAAAGGTGGAGCAAGGGGCGTGAACCAGTTGGGGAAGGAGGCGGTCCACTTTGACACATTTCTGCGTTCAGGTGGCAGGTGTAAGTGTAGTCACTATGGACTGTGGCATAAATAATCTTCTGTGCACTTTTTTTCCCCCCTTCATATTTTTTTTTAAGTAAAACGAATTCTTGATTTTTAATACTTTGAAGTAGAAATACCACAAAAAAAGTAAATTGGGTAAAAGGAGAGCTTCGGCTGAAGGTCTGCATACTTTGTTGCCAGGCGATTTATTTCGCTTTCCTGGGCTCCTCTTTTCAGTAACGGAGAGAAGTGGATGCGCGAGGCGATTAGCGAGGGGTGAGTTTGAACAGACGGTTTGAGTGTTTAGCGGAAAAGAAATTATTGTGGGGGGTTAAGTACTGTAATTAAATACTTTTAACTAAATGCAAAGCAGAACCAGTCAGACATTAAAAAAAGAAAGAAAGGAAGAAAAAAAAGGAAATGAAGTGACTTTATTATTAGCTCTTTTGAATATTTAGCAACAACATACCACCGAGACATAAAAATTACTAATTACTGTGGCTGGTACAAGTTGTCAATTGGTAATAAAGCTCCGCACCGAAAGCCTTGGGCAACTCGGTACCATAATTACAGGGAACCTGAGATTTCCACTGACGTGTTAACATTTGATTTATTTCCCATTCACTTGTTCAATTGAGCTCCAGTTAATTGGTTTTCCGAATGAGTGTTAAAATCTAAAGCTCCAGTCTCATTAGGCAGACGTCGCCCTCATTATGCATACCGGGCCGCAAGTCCTTGTAAAGGTTAGCGAGGTGAGAAGCCACCACTCTGTAAACAAAACTCTACATTTAAATAAGTCAGCGGCACGTTACGGGGAGGCGGGGGGCCGCGGGCTCTGGGTGGGCCGCTTCATTAGTGCGACTTCAATTGGACTGAAATGAATCTTTAATTACAATTTGTACTTTGCGAGCGTCTCGCTAACAACTTCGACACGGGTCAAGAAGCCGACGAACGTCTGGAGTTGGGAGCGATTCAAGAATCGGGGGGGGCGGTGGACGAGCCGTTAACTTTGAGTTTATTAAAAAAAAAAAATCAGTTTCATGGAATATCTTGTCACGGTGAAGCCCCCAAGTGTAATGAACGGTTGGAAATTACAGATCGACACCATCCCGCACAGGCTGCCCGGTGTAACTGTGCCAATAAATGAAAGCAGAAATCAACGATAAAGGATTGGGGGCAGCCAAGTATCTCGTTTAATGTAAAGAAATTTAAGTGAAGTGTGTCCCGTTATGATTTCCGTCAGAATAAAGCGTGGTCTGAATGGGGGCGCCGATTTCCGACTGGGGTGGGACGTTTGATGCCAAGGCTTCAGTTAAGAACTTGGCACCTATGGAGGCTTCGTGTCGTTACCACGTGACAGATGATGGCCGAAGATTCCAATATCGCGGATGTCCTGGGACCGCTCGTGTTGCTTGCAAACTTTGCGCCGTCCCACATATAAGAAAGGGGATGTGAAACCGCCGCTCGGCTCGAATTTGAGATCGAGAAGATCTTGAAGCAAATATGGAATCCAGAATCGTGGAGCTTGTTGTCCGACAATTTTTATTGGAATACGATCCAAATTAGACATTTTGATGAAATTTACGCCGAGTGATGCTTCTGTGACTCAGTTTGAAATTGCTGAGTGTGATTTAAAATTTACGGTGCGTTATCCCAATCTGCTCCGGTTTCCTCCCACAGTCCAAAGACATGCAGGTTAGGTGGATTGGTGATTCTATATTGGCCCTAGTGTGTGCTTGGGTGGGGTGTGTGTGCCCTGCGGTGGGCTGGCACCCTGCCCGGGATTGGTTCCTGCCTTGCACCCTGTGTTGGCTGGGACTGGCTCCAGCAGACCCCCGTGACCCTGTGTTTGGATTCAGTGGGTTGGAAAATGGACGGATGGTTTTCCCAATCCGTATTTTGTGTGTAATTTAAATTTTAGGTGTAAACTTGTCCACAGTACTCAGTGAAGCGTGCTGTACAAAAATAAATTGACTTGACTGAAGAGACCCTCCCCCCCCAAAAAATGAACAACTGCTGCTGTGAGGAAATGTTGATTGTTTAAATCACAGTACATTTAGTTGTTCCAGTTTACATGTAAACCTGCGTCAAAATGTAATGATTATTGAAAGTGAAAATAATTATTATAATAATCTCTTCAAATCAAGACAAGAATTATTCACCGTTTGGCTGACATGTGTCGTGAACTTGGGAGTCACAAAGCACATTCATTTCACAATAAGTTCAAACAGCACTTCCAGTAATGCCCAGTGGAGGGAGAACTCACCATCAAACCCCGGCAAGTAATAAGTGTACAGTGCATCTGGAAAGTATTCACAGCGCATCACTGATTCCACATTTTGTTATGTTACAGCCTTATTCCAAAATGGATTAAATTTATTTTTTTCCTCAGAATTCTACACACAACACCCCATAATGACAACGTGAAAAAAGTTTACTTGAGGTTTTTGCAAATTTATTAAAAAAAAAAAAAAATTGAGAAAGCACACGTACATAAGTATTCACAGCCTTTGCCACGAAGCTCAAAACTGAGCTCAGGTGCCTCCTGTTTCCCCTGATCATCCTTGAGATGTTTCTGCAGCTTCATTGGAGTCCACCTGTGGTAAATTCAGTTGACTGGACATGATTTGGAAAGGCACACACCTGTCTATATAAGGTCCCACAGTTGACAGTTCATGTCAGAGCACAAACCAAGCTTGAAGTCAAAGGAATTGTCTGTAGACCTCCGAGACAGGATTGTCTCAAGGCACAAATCTGGGGAAGGTTACAGAAAAATTTCTGCTGCTTTGAAGGTCCCAATGAGCACAGTGGCCTCCATCATCCGTAAGTGGAAGAAGTTCGAAACCACCAGGACTCTTCCTAGAGCTGGCCGGCCATCTGAACTGAGCGATCGGGGTAGAAGGGCCTTAGTCAGGGAGGTGACCAAGAACCCGATGGTCACTCTGTCAGAGCTCCAGAGGTCCTCTTTGGAGAAAGGAGAACCTTCCAGAAGGACAACCATCTCTGCAGCAATTCACCAATTCATCAATCAGCAAAAACCTCAAGTAAACTTTTTTTACGTTGTCATTATGGGGTGTTGTGTGTAGAATTCTGAGGAAAAAAAATGAATTTAATCCATTTTGGAATAAGGCTGTAACATAGCAAAATGTGGAAAAAGTGATGCGCTGTGAATACTTTCTGGATGCACTGTAATTACTAAATCAAATGGTTTATTTCACAAAAAAGCTCTGTGAAAAATTTAAATTCCCACAGAGCACACTAAACAAAAAGGAGCTGCCAGCAAGGGCAATCCAAGGAGAAGAAGTGAGGCCGAAATACAGAGCAAGCGGGTCGAAAAGCTAATCATTCACAAAAAGCAAAGAAAAAGGCACAAGGAAACTCGGCACACCCAGAAACCTTCAGAATGAACCACCAGGAATCTGAGATGTGGAGGTGGTGCTCTGATAGAAATACCTGGGGGTCCACATCAGTGATAGACTGGGCACTGGTGTCGTAACACAGAGGAACTACAGAAGAAAGGGCAGAGCAGACTCCTCTTTCTAATGTGAATAGTGACATCCTTCACATCGGGGTACTGGGGACCTGGAGGTCCACAGTGGCCGCAGGTGTTCATTCCAACCTGTTTCATAATTAGAAGCCCCGGCCTAGCAGATAACAAAACTCAGTATTTAATTCTATGGCTTGTTGGTGCTTTCATCCTTCCAAGACAAACCTTCATCACACTGTAGATGTTTGGTTTTCTGAGAACTTCCTACATTTGTTTCATGGGGCGGAACAGAATTATACTGTTCTCTTGGTCCTTCACTTCTCTCTCATATAATCTATCTATCTATCTATCTATCTATCTATCTATCTATCTATCTATCTATCTATCTATCTATCTAATCCTGCCAACTATGCTATCTATCTATATATCTATCTATCAATCTGTCTATAATATATTGCCTTCTATCTATCTATCTATCTATCTATCTATCTATCTATCTATCTATCTATCTATCTATCTATCTATCTATCTATCTAT
The DNA here is from genome assembly GCF_900747795.2 of Erpetoichthys calabaricus. Lineage (NCBI taxonomy): Eukaryota > Metazoa > Chordata > Cladistia > Polypteriformes > Polypteridae > Erpetoichthys > Erpetoichthys calabaricus. The sequence continues at coordinate 88,645,036 of NC_041408.2, forward strand.
ATAATCCTGCCAACTATGCTATCTATATATCTATTGTAGCAGTTGAGGTGTGTGTCCACCTCTTGAACCCTCAGGTACCACTCCAAACACCAAGTGAAAGTACAAGACTCTTTTATTTTCTTGTAGTACAGTGCACCAAGCACACTCCACTCCACACTACTCATATAAACAATAAACTACTCACAAAACCAATCCTCCTTCTCCCAGACACTTAGCCACCCTTCCTCCCAGTTCAGCTCAGTGTACTGGGCTTTCCCAGAGTCCTTTATACACCCTGACCCGGAGGTGTTCCTGCCCAGCAGTCCACAGTTCCTTATTCCTTCCGGGTCAGGGTATAAGTCCTTTTCTTCAACCTGGAAGCATGTCATCTCTCCTGCTCACATGACCAGGACGTACTTCCAGGTTATAGGGCACATATGAATCCACGGGCTTCCCGACAGCGACTCCCAGTGGTCCCCAAGGTATCCAGCGGGGCTGTGTATAAAAACTACATAGTCCATGAGGCCCTGCTGGAACTCGGGGCACATCCATGCTGTTGGGAGAGCTCCTCCTGGCGGCCTGGGGGTGAGGGCCGGAATAGGAAGCTGGCAATCCATCACACTATCTATAATATATTGCCTTTCATCTATCTATCTAATCCTGCTAACTATGCTATCTATATATCTATCTATAATATATTGCCATCTATCTATCTATCTATCTATCTATCTATCTATCTATCTATCTATCTATCTATTATATAGCGCCTTTCACTCTATCTATCTATCTATCTATCTATCTATCTATCTATCTATCTATCTATCTATCTATTATATAGTGCCTTTCACTTATCTATCTATCTATCTATCTATCTATCTATCTATCTATCTATCTATCTATCTATCTATCTATCTATCTATTATATAGTGCACTCTATCTATCTATCTATCTATCTATCTATCTATCTATCTATCTATCTATCTATCTATCTATCTATCTATCTATCTATCTATCCATCTATTATATAGCGCCTTTCACTCTATCTATCTATCTATCTATCTATCTATCTATCTATCTATCTATCTATTATATAGTGCCTTTCATATCTATCTATCTATCTATCTATCTATCTATCTATCTATCTATCTATCTATCACACCTTTCATGTTTATTTATTTATTTATTTATCTCTATCTTTTTTATTAAAGTCAACTGTTACGTTTTAGTCGGATATTCTCATATTTAAATTGATAATTGCACAACCATCTCAGTTTGCATGCCCTCAGATGAGTTTAGAAGTTGGTAAGCTTCTCAGTATGCCCAGTTGGGGGGGCAGTCCCGTATTTCCAGCACCATGTCACATGCATACATAAGCACACCTTCAGTATAATAACAAAGTCGTGACCATGAAATGCCAGCAATTGTGGGAGTTCCAGGCATGAATAACTAATAAACAGTCACTCATCATGCGTGAAAGTAATTAATGTAATAAATCAGCCTGAAAAGTTCTGCTTTCTGATTAATCTGCCACACTCGGAGTTTTGCTTTAGGACCCACGGACGTGTTGCGGTCAAATGCAAAACCTTTAGATGTAAACATTCTGCACTGGAAATCCTCAGTTTTGGGGCTGCCTCAGATTTTCAGTTCGTTTCGGTCTTTGCCTGCGGGTTCGACTCGTGCCAATGACTGAACAAAGATGATGAGAAGGGGCCTTTCAGCCGAACTCGAGCTCCTCAGTCCTGTTCTTCTATTGTCTCCAAAAGTAACTTAAATGGCCTCAAATCCTACTGTCTATAATTGTCCATCAGCAAAATTTGCCCAAGAATGTTTTGCAGGAAATTTGCTGAGTTCACCAGTGAGCGTCTGTGCTTATTGTTTTCCTTTGCACCCCATGATGCTTTTTGAGGCCAGTGTGACATCACAGAGATTTAGCAGCCATGTTGGATAGGGCTGTTAATATCCGATCTGTTCTACGGTACCTGCCTGATTTGCGTTGCACATGTGCAGAACGTCCACTCACGTGTCCTGTAAGGTCACTCCACTCCACTCCACTCCACCTTACACTGCTGCGCACTTGTGTGAATAATTTAGGACGTATACACCCAAGCGTGATGTCACTACCTGAACGGTACTCCAAACCCTGGCTGAGACGTGACACAATCTAACATCCAGAGTGCTCTGGAGAAGGTCTTCATAAAGATATACATAAGAACATAAGAAATGTGACAAATGAGAGGAGGCCATTCAGTCCATCAAGCTCATATGTTTAGATAATAGCTAAGCTGTCCAAATATCTATCCCCGTATCTTTGTCCTTTGCTCCATTCAGCTTTTCCTCAACCCTGTCAAGTCTTCAAGCCCCTACCACTGAGACACAACCCCACAGCTTGATGATGCCACCACCAGGCTTCACTGTTGGAATGGCAGTGTGCCTGTGATAAGCAGTGCCTGGTTTCCTCCCGGTATGGCACTAATCTTGGTTTCATCTTGTTTAGCCTGAGAGACCTTTAGGTGCCTTCTTGGAAGCTCCAAGTGGGTTCTCATGTGTCATCTGATAACTCTGCCTTAACCCCCAGATCACAGTGTTGCAGTGATGGTTGTTCTTCTGTAGAGAGTTTCTCCCATCTCCACAAAGGTTGTCCGGAGATCAGCCATAGTGACCACTGGGGTTGTTGGTCACAGCCCTTACCAAGACTCTTCTCACCACAATTGTCCAGTCCAGGCATCCAGCTGTAGAAAGAATTGTGGTTGCTCCAAACTTCCTCCAGTTATGAATTATGGAGGCCACCGTGCTCTTGGGAAACTTGAATGCTGCAGGAATGTTTTTTGTATCTGTCCCCAGATCAGTTCCTCAACCCAATCCTGTCTCTAAGCTCTGCAGGCAATTCCTTTGACCTCCTGGGTTGGTTTTCCTCAACTGTAGGACCTTCTATAATAATTAATAATTCTTTGCATTTATATAGCGCTTTTCTCACTACTGTTTAAGATGGCTTTTTCTCTTTGATTACAATTGCTCTGATTTTAATTTTTGTATTTTATTTTTGTTTATAATGTGGGTTTTATCTATTGTTCGGTGTCCTTGAGTGTTTAGAAAGGTGCCTACGAATAAATAATATGTATTATTTTATGATTATTATTACATAGTGAGGAGACACGGGGTGACGTCGCAGACGTAGATAGGACATCTGTGTTGTTTCTGCCCTGTGACACACTAGAGTCCCAGTCATGTTAGGATCTTGCCATTTCTACATGTCGTATGTTGGTTGAACATGCAAGTAAGAATTTCTTTGTACGCTGGCATATCTAGTATCACTGCTACTGTTGTAAATGATTTCTTTATTTGATTTTTTCTTGTAATGTTTGGGTCAGCCTACATCTTCTGTAGGAGGTTTTAACACTAGAATTACCAGAGCCTACAAAAAAAACTCGTAGATCCGTCCCACCTTAAAACGCTTCGCACCTCTCCGTCAGCGTCTTTTGTCCTCTAAATGTGTGGATAAGCAGCAACCAGCAAGTAGCCTGCTGTCACACCCCTCTCCTCACACAGTTGTCTCAGCTCAAGTCTGTTTACCTGCATGTCAGTTGCTTAGAGTTGTATAGAGTTAGAAGTCAAGCAAAATGACACCTTGTATAAATACTATATCGTTATTTGGAACACTTGCATTTCGTGTGTGTTCCATGTCTACAACGATCTATGTACAGTAAACACATCGTTAAAACAGAAACGTTTTTCATGTTTTGGTAACAATTGACAAAATGTAGACATGAAGTGTATAATGTGTGAAGCCTGAAGTCCAAATATCAAAGAAACACTTTCACAAATGGTACAAATATAACAGAACAAGTGCGCTTTTATTCAAAAATATAACTGCAGAAAAACAATCTGCGTTAGGGTGCGACATTGACACGCATTTGCTACGAGTGTGTCAGTGGCGCAACGGTATCAAATGTTGACTGGTAATCAAAACTTCACAGGTTCGATCCCAGACGAGTCCATTTTGAGAAGTGAGCTGCACATATTCTTACTATTTTAGAATAGAAACATGCATTTGATTCCAGTCTGTAACACCCGGTGTAATTTATGATACTTGTAAAGGTTAGCTTTGTTTATTTTTTTATTCAGTTTTATTCTCTCAGCCGCGTTCACGATCCCAACTCCCCCCCAATATGACACTGCTGTTTTCACATAGATGCACTATAACACATGCACTATAACACACTATAAACTCAAATCATGACGACTAATGTTATTTACCTATTTACCTTTATTTATTTACTTACTTCCCACAGCATAAAGTCACGTGTGCAGAGCTTCCCATGTACATACTGTATACAAAGTACAGCAATGGCAAAAGTACAAGAGCACTCTGGAGCAGGTTTTCAACATGAATAAAAAAACAAACAAAGCTAACCTTTACAAATATCATAAATTACAGCGGCTGTTACAGACTGGAATCAAATGTATGTTTTTATTCTAAAATAGTAAGAATACGTGCAGCTCACTTCTCAAAATGGACTCGTCTGGGATCGAACCTGTGAAGTTTTGATTACCAGTCAACATTTGATACCGTTGCGCCACTGAAGCACTCGTAGCAAATGCGTGTCAATGTCGCACCCTAACGCGGATTGTTTTTCTGCAGTTATATTTTTGAATAGAAGCGCACTTGTTCTGTTATATTTATACCTTTTGTGAAAGTGTTTCTTTGATATTTGGACTTCAGGCTTCACACATTATACACTTCATGTCTACATTTTGTCAATTGTTACCAAAACATGAAAAACGTTTCTGTTTTAACGATGTGTTTACTGTACATAGATCGTTGTAGACACGGAACACACATGAAATGCAAGTGTTCAAAATAACGATATAGTATTTATAAAAGGTGTCATTTTGCTTGACTTCTCACTCTATACAACTCTAAGCAACTGACATGCAGGTAAACAGACTTGAGCTGAGACAACTGTGCGAGGAGGGGGGTGTGACAGCAGGCTACTTGCTGTTTGCTGCTTATCCACACATTTAGAGGACAAAAGACGCTGACGGAGAGGTGCGAAGCGTTTTAAGGTGGGACGGATCTACGAGTTTTTTTGTAGGCTCTGGTAATTCTAGTGTTAAAGCTCAAAAGAATTCACGTTTGACCTTTTTGGTTGATCCAAGTCTTCTGGAGAAAACAACTTCTTCTTACCTTTATGACTCAACGTCATTTTGTTTTCTTTGCGGACCTCACTCTACTCTGGCGAAGACGGCGTCGATGGTTCTCAGGGTGACGATTCCAAAAATTTACCCGAGGTTGCGCTACGTGTGACGTCGTCAATGCATCCACATAAATTTTGATGTGTCCTTTCCGTTGTATCCGGGATTGGATCTTAATACTTTTCCGGTTGAAGACTTATTTTTCGTAACTCTCGGCAGTCATTCTTGTTTCACCCTTGTCCTGATCAAAAGATTCATTTGATTCCCGGTTTACAATCCTTTCACGTCTCTAGTTTACGGCTTTCACCTGATTCTTTCTGAACAAAAAAATTATTTGGATGTGAGCGCCCTAGGAACCAAGTAACCAAGAATCTTCTCTAGCATTTCAGTAATTATTTACTTATCTGATGCCAATCTTTCTGATCATAAAATAAGTTGTTATGATAGCGAGGGACGAGAAGAATTCATCATTAATCGCAGAATTACGATATTTGAGGGTTCCTCTAGAGGACCTCTTTCTCTCGCACAATTTTCCTCACAAACTAATCAGCACATCGTCATCTCATAACAGCCTTAAGTTTCGAGTTTGGTATTTTTCCGTCCCGCCGTCTTATCTCTAGACCGTCCTGAAGAAACTGTGACACAGCCGCTGTCTTTGGTATCAGGGGACCCTAAAACGTTGAGATCCGTCGAAAACCGGAGATTGAAATTTTTGATGAGTCTAAAGCTATCACTCCTGTCCCGCAGACGATAGGTTATGGTGGGGAAAGGTGCAAAGCAAAAAATTCCCTCTTTAGGATTGGACACTACTGCTGGAAAAGTTATCGGCTCTCCACTCACCTAAAATTAAATGCAGCAAGTAAAGAACAAAGGAGCAAGAAATGAAAAGGCTAATGGGGTCTGGCGTCAGATTTTGTGACTCAGGCGTTGGATCGGTTTAGAAGTGTGACACTCGGTGAGCCGTCTAATTGTCCCTTGTCTAATTTTGTGACTCACAAACCTGTAATCCTGTTGTATAAACCTGGGGTCTGGTTCTTCAAAAATGATTTACAAATCCTGACCCTAACTGACCTGCATAATTTACCTGACCGGACGGTTTATTTGGTGATTGCTTAGTTTCGAGGGGCTGGATTCTCAAATGAGAATAACATCTGGGGACAAAATTGGTAGCGAAATCAAAGTCTCCACCCAAAGGGCTTCTACCTCAGACACTCACTACTAATCCCTTCTGTCCGTGCACTTAACTAAACAAGTTGGGGTTCAGGGACACAGCAAAAGAAACTGAATAAAAGAGTTGACACTGAAAGGAAATCAAAAGGTAAAACAGTTGACATCTGCCCAGGAGCTCAGTAGCACAAGTTGACTGAAGTAATTGAAGGGTCTTGACAACACGCATCCCCGTTTACTTTCAGTCCTTAACAAAAACGACACTCGATGGTGTAAAGAATCAGAAACAAAAGCAACTCCCACGTAAGGAGAGTGGCTAACATTAATCTGGCTCTGCTGTGGGGTCAGTTGTTATGGAGCCCCCTTGCTTAGGTCGTCCCCTTATTAAGTGACACCTCCTTCCAGGCCGTCTTTCTTTGGTAGTCCAGGGACCAGAAGGGGCGGAGTCAGTTGCCCTCACTGGGCGGTTTCTCAGAACTGTGGAGGAAGAAAACGACAAGACAGTTAGCGGCAGCCCAGGGTGGTATCACATACCTGGGAAGTGCTTGGAATGGCGACCCTCAGACATGCATGCATGCGTGGCAAGCTTAACGATTAATTTGGAGATTATAATGACAGAGGAGACACACAGATGGACAAACGTAGACCACCACAGATCCACACATTTGAGAAGTGCCTCTGTCTGCTCTGATGTGTCTCTGTCATTGGAACTATTGCCTCACTATATGACATAACAGCAGCAAACGGAGTTTAGTTAAGCATTGTGGTCTACGCATACACAACGTGATAGAACACTGCGGCCATTTTGTCACGGCATGTTTGCATTACCGATTAGACAGTCATGGAAACTTCCTTTAATTATTCGTTCAGACGTGCAGTCAGAAGGTGGGTGTTGGGCGGCCTCATCTGTGCTTTACTGGTGTCGTTTGGCAAATTTGTCAATTTGGGTGTTCTGAGTACTGAAATCTGCGTCTCCTGTGGTTCTTCGTAATCCGCTCTCTTAACGGCAGTCCTTTCGACGGGGTGCAACTCGCCGTTTACTTCAAATGCATATTTTGCAGTTCATATTTTCATGAATATGGCTGCCAGTTCTCTCAAGCTCACTATCATCATAACACTGAACAACATAGAGCACACCTGGGACGACGTATCGCTCATTTTTACTTATTCGGCTGATGTCTTCATCCAAGGTGGATTACAACATTTATGATGCAACTGCGTACATTTCTTTTTTTGGTTTTTCCAATTGGAGTACTGGCAGGTCAAGTGACTTGCTCATGGTGACACAGGTGTCAGTAGTGGGATTTGAACCCACACCTTCAGGGTCTGAAGTGCAAAACCTTAACCATACACTGCATTTGTGATGGCTTATGGGTAGTTCACCACACTACTTGCCACCAAATGCCATTGTGTAATCTGAGGCTTCAGAACGGTTTTCTCTTGCAACAGGTTGTTTATTTTTTAAAACATGTAATGTGCTCTCTGCACACGTGACACACATGCATACCTTATAAACTCGCGTTAAAGTTCTCCCGCGGATAAGTCGGTGCTTGATTTTACTGTATAATTTCCGGTATTTTATAATGTCGGTCGTATAAGTCGAATGCGGAAAACTCGCACTATTGGTCCAAGAGATTACGATATGCTAACGCCCACCTGAGAGAGTAACCACGGGGCACACGGCCTTCTTTTTCTATGTATTGTGCCTATGTGACCACACGGTAATACCCAAACTATTCCGAAGTGACGTTTGCACTGAGTTGTGTTTTTTTTGTATCTCACCCCCTCATACATCTTTATCGTAAGAGCATCCCTTATCTACGATGGAGCGCCCGATCAAAAGAAAATATGAAGCTGGTTTTAAATTAAAAGTCATTGAAGCGGCGAAAGAAATTAATAATAATAATAATTCTTTATATTTATATAGCGCTTTTCTCACTACTCAAAGTGCTCAGCAATTGCAGGTTAAGGGCTTTGCTCAAGGGCTCAACAGAGCCGAGTCCCAATTGGCATTTACAGGATTCGAACTGGCAACCTTCCCGATTTGCCAGTGCAGATCCCAACCCTCAGAGCCACCACTCCGCCGTAGTGCTGCTGCTTTGCAGTAAGGAGACTGTGGAAGATTGTGGGTTCGCTTCCCGGTTCCTCCCTGTGTGGATAGCGCTTTGAGTACTGAGAAAAGCGCTATATAAATGTAAAGAATTATTATTATTATTATTATTATTATTACACAGATTGGGCGGCACGGTGGCGCAGTGGGTAGCGCTGCTGCCTCGCAGTTGGGTGACCTGGAGACCCGAGTTCGCTTCCCGGGTCCTCCCTGCGTGGAGTTTGCATGTTCTCCCCGTGTCTGCGTGGGTTTCCTCCGGGCACTCCGGTTTCCTCCCACAGTCCAAAGACATGCAGGTTAGGTGGATTGGCGATTCTAAATTGGCCCTAGTGTGTGCTTGGTGTGTGGGTGTGTTTGTGTGTGTCTTGCAGTGGGTTGGCACCCTGCCCAGGATTGGTTCCCTGCCTTGTGCCCTGTGTTGGCTGGGATTGGCTCCAGCAGACCCCCGTGACCCTGTGTTCGGATTCAGCGAGTTGGAAAATGGATGGATGGATTACACAGATTGAGGAGATCGTTCCTCCCCCAAACTATGCGACTCTTTAATTCCATCCGGGGGGGTAAACGTTAACATTTAACATTATACATAGTTATTGTCTGTTTTTCACCTGCATTATTATCATTCTTTAATTTAATATTATTTATTGTATCAGTATGCTGCTGCTGAAGAATGTGAATTTCCCATTGGGATTAATAAAGTATCTATCTATCTATCTATCTATCTATCTATCTATCTATCTATCTATCTATCTATCTATCTATCTATCTATCTATCTATCTATCTATCTATCTATCTATTTTATAGTGCCTTTCACTCTATCTATCTATCTATTTTATAGTGCCTTTCACTCTATCTATCTATCTATCTATCTATATATCTATCTATCTATCTATCTATCTATCTATCTATCTATCTATCTATCTATCTATTAACTGGTAACTGCGCTGCTTCAACAAAATTCGATTTTTATGAGAAACTGGTGTGAGATTGAAGGAGGCAAGAACATGTCAAAAAAAAATGCAAGTGTCATATTTTGAAACGGGCGTTGTGAGGGATTGCCGGCCATATATTCCGGCACCTCCACCTCCAGGCCACCAGGTGGAGCTCTCCCAACAGCATGGAGGTTCCCCGAATTCCAGCAGGGCCTTATGGACCTTGTAGTTTGTATGCGCAGCCCTGCTGGATACCATGGGGACCACCGGGAGCTGCTGTGGGGAGGCTCTCAGACTGCTATGTGCCCTATAACCCGGAAGTCCGTCATGAACACATGACCGGAAGGAACGGCGTGCTTCCGGGGTGAAGAAATGGAGTTGTTATATGACCTGGAAGTGTTCCTAGTCACGTGGACAGAGAGGGCGAAACACTTCCAGGTCAAGGACTATAAAAGGACTATGGGAAATCCCAGACGTCGAGCTGAGCTGGGAGGTAGGGTGGCGAAGTGTCTGGGAGAGGAGGATTGGTGATTATTGATTATTGTAGAGTACTTGTATGTGTAGTGTGGAGTGGAGGGTCCTTTGTGCACATAGTTATTATAACATAAATAATAATTATAATTTTACCCTGTGTTTGGAGTGGTACCTGAGGGTTCAAGGGAGCTCTAGCGCCCCCTACTGCTACAGCGTATAAGTCGGAGTCTGATTTCAGGTTTCGAGACCCCGACTTATACGCGAGTATATACGGTATATCTAATAGGATTTTTTTTTTTGTGGATAGTTTGTCATTCAGAAGTTTGCCGTCTGTCTGACCGGGTCGACAGGAGCACCTCTGATCTTTTGCAGTTCAAAATCCCCGCCCACTGCTCTGAGCTCCGCCTCCACGAGGCATCGGATTGGTTTAGAAATGTGACGCTCAGTGAGCCCACCCACTTTTAAGCACTCCCGGTGGCCTCCAGACATACTGTGTATGTATCCCATGCAGTGAGACCACTGACTGTTTGACTAATCCGATTTACTTTTGTTTTTTTCCCCCCCTTAGGGATACGATGATGGGTATGATGGCGGATACGATGACCAAGCCTATGACTCTTATGATAACAATTATGGAAGCCAAACACAAAGGTGAGCCTTTACACTTTTTTGGAATGCTGAAACTGAGCAACAGCTGTCATCTCACGAGATAATTCAAGAGCAACTTGTACATTTCCATTTATTCATATGTCGTAGCAAAGAAAAAAATAAATAAAATGCACACGTCCTGGGCCCGCATACAGAGCGCACGGCACAGGTTGCTCTTCTATATGCTAATGTTCTCTTTGAGTGATAATAACAATACGCCACAGCGTAGCATGTTTCATTGAGCCGAGGCAGAAATTATGGTCTGCTGCCAAATCAACGTTATAAAAATGTTCCTGTCGACATCTCTCCTTTACAAGATCATTCCGTTTGAAATTCTGGTGATGGCAATTAATAACGTAAAGACTTTTATGGTAGCAAATGTTTTCGAGTAATTGCTTGTTTTCTGGTGTAATGGCTTTTCATTTCAAATCCGGAAATGCATATTTAAAAGCCAGCAGATTTCTCGGTATCTGCCCATAAAAGACTGTTTCAGACATCACAGTTAGATGATTCAGTAGTTGAATGGTGAGACCCTACCAGACTCTGGGGTCTTATTTTCATTCAAATGAAATGTATTGTTAGGTTAGGTCTCGTTAGCTTCTGTTCACAAGAAGGCAGGCGCCTCTTCACCTGATGACTACACACCAGTGGCACTTATGGTACATCTCGCATCAGGAAGAGCTTTGAGAGGCTGGTCCTCTTGTGGTAGACCACCTGGACCCACTGCAGTTTACCTATCAAACAAAGATTGGAGTGGAGGCTGCAATTATTGATCTGCTCCACAAGCACTGTGAGGATGAAGTTTATTGATTTGTCCAGTACCTTCTATACCATCCAGTCTTCCCTCTTAAGGGGTAAACACAGAGATACGGAGGTGGATGGGACTCTGGTGTCCTGATGATGGACCATCTGTCTGACAGGCCACAGTTTGTGAGACTCAAGGACTGTGTGAGCACCACAAGGACCAGGCCTGTCTGCCTCTCTCTTCACTCTGTACACCTCAGACTACAAATATAACAGCAGGTCACGTCACTTGTAGAAATTCTCAGTTGATTCTGCTCTGGTGGGTTCTGTTGATAAAGAGGGATGAGACAAAGGAGAGGAGTCAGGGGGAGAACTTTGCCTTTTGCTGCAGAAAGAGAACCGTCTGCATCTTAACATCCGCAAAACCAAGGAACTACTTATTGACGTTCACCCCACCAAAGAGCCTCTGTGTACATGGTCACTCTTCAAGGATGTGGATGTGGAGGTGGTCCAATTCTACAAGTACTTGGTGGTCCATTTTAGTGACAGGTTGGTTTGGTCTCATGAAACAGGCAAACTAGAGAAGAATGCTCAGAGCAGACTCTTCTTCCTTAGGAGACTGTGCTTCTTTAATTTGGGAAGTGACATCCTTCACATCTTCTACAACTCTGTGATGGCCAGTGTGGTGTGCATGGGCTGGTAACTTCACTTCAGGAGAGGCCCAGAGAATCAGCAGGCTAATTAAAAGGACAGGTGATTCTCGTTCATTTGAATCAAGAACCGAATCATTACCCGAGAAGATGACACACGATTCTCAGTATTTGGTTTATGAACGGAGTCATTGCCTGAGAATGAGTAACACGATTCTCATTCGTTTCATTCACGACTTGAATCCTTACCCAGGAACGAGGGACAAAATCCTCATTCAGTTGATTTGTAAACCGAATCATTACCCAAGAACAAGTCACACCATTCTTGATAATTAGTTTTGTGAAATGAATCACTGCCCAAGAATGAGTTACACCATTCTTGTTCATTTGATTCACAAACAAATCACGTGATTCTCGTTCATTTGACTTATGAATGGAATCATTACCCAAGAACAAGACGCAGAATTCTCAATATTTGATTTGTGCACTGAATCATTACCGGACAATGAGTTACACATTTCTTGTTCATTTGACTCATGAACTGAATCTTTACCTGAGAACAAGACACGTGATTCTCAGTATCTGCTTCATGAACTGAATCCTTACCCAGGAAACGGGTCACAAAATTCTTACTTATTTGATTCGCAAACTGAATCATTACCCGTGAACGAGTCACACAATTCTTGATAACTGGATTTGTGACCTGAATCATTACCTGAGAACGAGTCACACAATTCTCAATAATTAGATTTGTGAACTGAATCATTACTTGAGAATGAATTACTCTATTCTTGTTCATTTGATTCACAAACAAATCACATGATTCTCGTTCATTTGACTTATGAACTGAATCATTACCCAAGAGTAAGAGACACGATTCCCAATGTTTGATTTGTCAGCTGAATCATTACCTGAGAACGAGTCACACAATTCTCGATAATTAGATTTGTGAACTGAATCATTACTTGAGAATGCACTATGACATTCTTGTTCATTAGATTCGCAAACAAATCACATGATTCTCATTCATTTGACTCATGAACTGAATCATTACCCAAGAGTAAGAGAACCGATTCCCAATGTTTGATTTGTCAACTGAATCATTACCCGAGAATAAGTTGCACAATTATTGTTCATTTGATTTGGAAACTGAATCACCCAGGAACGAGTCACAAAATTCTCTTTCATTTGACTGACTGAATCTTTACCTGAGAGCAAGACACATGATTCTCAGTATCTGATCCGTGAACTGAATCCTTACTCAGGAACGGGTCACAAAATTCTCACTTATTTGATTCGCAAACTGAATCATTACCCGTGAACGAGTCACACAATTCTCGATAATTAGATTTGTGAATTGAATCATTACCTGAGAACGAGTCACACGATTCTCGATAATTAGATGTGTGAACTGAATCATTGCTTGAGAATGAATGATGGCATTCTTGTTCATTTGATTAGCAAACATATCCCATGATTCTCATTTGACTCATGAAATGAAATCATCACTCAAGAACAAGACACCGAATTCTCAGTATTTGATTTGTGAACTGAATCATTACCTGAGAATGAGCTGTGCCATTCTTGCTCACTTGATTCACAAACAAATCACGTGATTCTCGTTCATTTGAATCATGAACTGAATCATTACCCAAGAACAAGACACAGCATTTTCAGTATCTGATTTGTGAACTGAATCATTACCCGTGAACGAGTCACACAATTCTCGATAATTAGATTTGTGAACTGCATCATTACCTGAGAATGCACTACGACACTCTTGTTCATTACATTCACAAACATATCCCATGATTCTCATTCAACTCATGAAACGAAATCATTACTCAAGAACAAGACACCAAATTCTCAATATTTGATTTGTGACCTGAATCATTACCTGAGAACGAGTCACACAATTCTCGATAATTAGATTTTTGAACTGAATCATTACTTGAGAATGAATGATGACATTCTTGTTCATTATATTCACAAACATATCCCATGATTCTCATTCGACTCATGAAACGAAATCATTACTCAAGAACAAGACACCGAATTCTCAGTATTTGATTTGTGAACTGAATCATTACCTGAGACTAAGTCACACAATTCTCGATAATTAGATTTGTGAACTGAATCATTACCTGAGAACGAGTCACACAATTCTCGATAATTAGATTTGTGAACTGAATCATTACCTGAGACTAAGTCACACAATTCTCGATAATTAGATTTGTGAACTGAATCATTACCTGAGAATGAGTCACACAATTCTCGATAATTAGATTTGTGAACTGAATCATTACTTGAGAATGAATGATGACATTCTTGTTCATTTGATTAGCAAACATATCCCATGATTCTCATTTGACTCATGAAACGAAATCATTACTCAAGAACAAGACACCGAATTCTCAGTATTTGATTTGTGAACTGAATCATTACCTGAGAATCAGCTGTGCCATTCTTGCTCACTTGATTCACAAACAAATCACGTGAGTCTCGTTAATTTGAATCATGAACTGAATCATTACCCAAGAACAAGACACAGCATTTTCAGTATCTGATTTGTGAACTGAATCATTACCCGTGAACGAGTCACACAATTCTCGATAATTAGATTTGTGAACTGCATCATTACCTGAGAATGCACTACGACACTCTTGTTCATTACATTCACAAACATATCCCATGATTCTCATTCGACTCATGAAACGAAATCATTACTCAAGAGCAAGTATCTATCTATCTATCTATCTATCTATCTAAGACACCGAATTCTCAATATTTGATTTGTGCACTGAATCATTACCTGAGAACGAGTCACACAATTCTCGATAATTAGATTTGTGACCTGAATCATTACCTGAGAACGAGCTGCACAAGTCCCATTCACTTAATGATTCTCAAACTTAGTGCCTTATTTTAATTATGCATTAATACTATTTTGTTATGCTTCGTGCTATGAAGGAGGTTTGTATTATACAATATGAATTATCGGCATAATTAAACTATAATGTAATAAATATTTGCAATTCATTCAAGGGGGACCACACCCACAAAAGATTTTTTGTTTCTTTTAAGGGAAACTCAAGTGAAATTTTTCACTTCCTTTAGTAGTTTGAGAAAACAAAAACTGAATGGAAATGCCCGTCACTACTCATTATGTAATTAGTGAAGTCTGTCCTTGCATTTTGCCTGAGAACTTGTCACAGCGCTCTGTGCCAGCACTCGGTGGAGAGAGCTTCACAGAACTGAACTGAATTGACTCGAGTCCTGCAGTGACAGGGCTTGGCACCGACTGGCAAACTCCACCCATTCCACGGCAGTGCTTGGAGGGGTGCCACCCTCCTCTCGCTGGATGTCGTCCCAGCTGAAAGCGTCCTCTGTCCCATGTGACCCAATGAGTGTCCTTTGTGTTCCTGGCAGGAGGACTCATCGCATGGCACACTTTACATTTGTAAACGTTCCAGCATTCCTGCTAATTTTCACTTGTATCGTGCCAGGCGAGAAACTGGCACTGCAAAAGGAGTAAAACCCGCGTCGTTTGCATTCAGATGCCTGCTGCTCCGTTTTCCTTCACCTTTGCACGTTATGATAGAGGAGCCTCTCTGGAGTCTTCTTTTGCTATGGAGCCTAACGCTCACATTTCATCCGTCTGTTACTCACTATTGACGTGTTGGTAGCGCCGGATTTAAGCGGAGGAGACAAGCTCATGTTTGCATGTGTCTGCTTGAAATCTGTTTGGGAGCGAAAACTGTAAAGTCCATTTATTCTGTTTATGTGCTCATTAGGCAGGAGTTTGGCCACTTTGAGCGGTGACAGCAGCACAGGCTGGAGATGTAAATCCCGGGTAATCGTGGCATCCATTCATTTGAATTCAAATGTAAACAGCAGCCTCTTCTGTTGATTGTCATCCTTGCTGGCCATATTGGCTTTGTGTGCTCACTGGCAGGAGTTTTCTACACGTCTGCATGTTTAGCGTTTCTCGCTTTTTGGCTTTCAGTTTTATTAAAGCCCGTGCGTCTGAATCCTTTAAGATCCAATGATGTCAGATTGCCGGGCTGGAAGGAGTTTTATTAATTTTTCCACAGAAACACAGACAGTAGCTTCATGAGAATCCATTGTGGACGGATTTGGAAGGACGCTTGCCCTGTGTAGAAAGTGGTCACCCCTTATAATCCAAGACAAGGACTTTAAACCGTGATGCCGAGTGCAGGTTGCCAGTCTCCACGAACTCGAACCTCGTCCTCCAGCCTAGACCTTCATGTTTGCTCCTCCTGCACTTGAGGGCCTTCTCTCATGGGGTCCACCATGACCGCCCTCGTTTCTGACCTCCGACGCAGCAGGCGTCCGTTTTGCTTTGTTTCAATTTCCAGTAAGTTCAGTCGCATTTCAAAATTGCAAGCAAACTAAACACATCAGTAAGCATCCTGTGGGCTTGTCGTGGACCTCTTTCATGGGGGAGAATCATTTTTTTTTTTTTTACTCGGTTAAATAATATCACGAAGGGGTCGCCAGCACGTCGCTGCAATTTCTATTATTGCCGGGATTATTTACCAGACACAGCCTATGAGCAAAAAGTCTATTTATCAAACGACTGGATACTTGAAAATGATGTGCTGCTACGTCTGGGGTGAACAGGACGTGTTTCAAATGGGTAAGTGTGCAGAAGAAGGCCGAGGGATCTCGATGGACACCCCATTTGATGCCCAAGATGGCCAAAAGAACTCTGCACGATGAATGGTCGGAAGGCGCTTGTCACCTGCAAATGGCTTCTAATAACGGAAACTGGTCTGAGGTCGGGCTCTAGATGGATGGTGGATTTCCTTTTAAAGGATTGTTTAAGTAGAGGAGGAAGGGGCGGAGCTGGCACTGTTCTGTCAGGAAGTGACATCAGTAGTCTTCCGGAGAGTTCTCCTCCACTCAACAGGAAACGGAAACTGTGTTAATGGCAGTGTCACTCAAAGTGAACGAACCCTGACCTGGGAGACATTAATACGACAACAAACAGGAGCAGAGCAGCCAAAAACACAAGTGAACGCTGACGTCTGATGAGCTCTTAAAGAGGGGCTCCAGTGGCACCCCCATTAGCTGCTAGGCCCTGCTCCCCGTGGTTCAACATAAAGGGACAAAGGGGAAACAAACACAAATAACATAATTACAAAACAAAAAGATCATTAGAAAATAAAAGATATTGACAACATACTTTATAAAAAACGAACAAACCGGCAACACTCAAGGAGAACGGCGTCACGCCAGAACCAGAACAGTCTACTGGGTTGTTTGCCATCCGGTCTTTTTATTAGTGGAGGACAGTAAAGGAATTGAAGTTCATCGAGATAACAAGCTGTGCCCTCTTGACGTTGTCTTTCCTTTGGCTGCTTGTGCACTTTACTGTTTACTGCTGTCATCAGCATCTCGGTAGAGAACGGCTCAGTATCCGGGGATCAGATGCCAAAGCGCACTTGCCTTCAGCTGCCACCCATTCTGCTATGAGGAGCAGCCATGGAATTAACAAAAGAAAATAATATAAAACATTTACAAGTTGAAGTAACTGCTGCCAAGGTAAACTGAAACAATAAACTAATTTGTAGTGGAGGACACACAGAAGATTTCCTAATTTCAAGAGAGATGAGTTCATAAATTTGCCAATGTTTCTCCGCTTCACTCCAACTTTAACTCCAAATCCAACTTCAACTCTGAGTTTAATTTCAATTTCAACTTCAACTTCAAACTGAACTTTAACTTTAAATCCAGCTTCAAATCTGAGTTTAACTTCAACTCCAACTCTGAGCTTAAATTCAACTTCATCTGCAACTTCAATCTCAACTTGAACTCCAACTCTAAATTCAAATCTGAGTTTAACTTCAACTTCAACCTCAACGTCAAGTTTAAACTCGGCTCCAACTTCAACTTTAAATCTAGGTTTAAATTCAACTTCAACTCCAAGTTTAACTTCAGCTGCAACTTCAACTCCAACTCTAAGTTTAAATTCAAATTCAGCTACTTCAACTTCAACTTCAACTCCGAGTTTCACTCCAGCTACATGTTCTAAGTTTATTTTCAACATCAACTCTTGAGTTTAATTTCAGCTCCAACGTCAACTTTAAATTCAACTTCAACTCTGAGCTTAACTTCAACTTCCTCTGCAACTTCAATCTCAATTTGAACTCTGACTCTAAATTCAAATCTGAATTTAAATTCAACTTCAACTAAATGTTTAACTTCAGTTTCAACCTCAACTTCAACTCCAACTTCAAGTTTAAACTCAGCTCCAACTTCAACTTTAAATCCATCTGAAAATCTGAGTTTAACTTCAACTTCAACTCTGAGCTTAACTTCAACTTCATCTGCAACTTCAATCTCAACTTGAACTCCAACTCTAAATTCAAATCTGAGTTTAACTTCAACCTCAACTTCAAGTTTAAACTCGGCTCCAACTTCAACTTTAAATCCAGCTTAAAATCTGAGTTTAAATTCAACTTCAACTCCAAGTTTAACTTCAGCTGCAACTTCAACTCCAACTTCAACTCCAGCTACATATTCCAAGTTTATTTTCAACTTCAACTCAAGTATAAAATTAACTCTAATTCCAACTTCAACTCAGAGTTTAAATTCAACGTCAGCTCTACTTTTAACTTTAACCTCAACTTTAATTTTAACTCGAACTCCAATTTCAACTCCAAGTTTAACTTCAGCTCCAACTTCAACTTTAATTCCAATTTCAAGTTTAACAACTCAAACTTCAACTCCATGTTTAACTTTATTGTCCAATATATGGAAATTCATTTTGTTTGTGCCTAAGCAGATACTTGCATAGATAAGATTTTAAATATAAAAAAATTGAAAAGAGAAATCTAGTCTAAGGAACCACATATATGTGAACCTCAACATGTATACCTAAATAGAACATACATACATATGGAAATACATAAAGTAAAAAAACTTAACAGCCTCCTGCCTAGTGGCTTATATGAATCTGCCATGTCAGTGATGGACGTGTGTTCCAGTCTCGTATATCTGGATGTTTTATTTCGGCATTATAAGAATCTGTTCAGTGCCAGTGTGTGGGATCGTTGAGGATTTGATGGAAGTTTTTGAGAACTCAGTAGAAGATTTTGATTTTCCCAAATGTGTGCTCACACACAAGGCCATATTAAGACCCCTTACATGCCCCTTGGGCGATTCACCTCCTTTACTTGAGAGATGATTGTGCTTTTCAAAATGCAGCACATGGACTCCAGGTGATTTAGTGCAGTGTGGTATTTCTCACACTTGATTTAAGCTCGCAGACCCCCATGACCCTGTATTCGGATTCAGCAGGCTGGAAAATGGATGGATGGATGATTTAAGCTCACGGATACTCTGACATTTCATCATGGTTTTGATCAAAAGCTTATGACCTAAAACATTCTGGAAATTAAAAAAATATAGTTTACTTTGCCATAATGGACCCACAAGAACAGGTCATTTTGCTGAGGCTGCAGTAATCTGCAAATGAAGTGACATTGTGGCAAGAAAAAGAAGACCATCAACATCTGCTGAGCATCAAGCAAATCGCAGAGACCAACAATGTGACAAAGAACACTGTAATAAGAAGAAGAAGATGAGCCGCGCCACCTGCTGAATGTCAAGTGCGGGATACAGAATGCGAGGATGGCAAACTTTGAGAAATCGAGGCCAATGACATGATGAAGAACACCGTAATAGGAAGAAGAAAAAAGAGTAGTGCCATCTGCTGAGCATCAAGCAAATTGCAGAGACCAATGACATGACAAAGTACACTGTAATAAAAAGAAGAAAAAAGAGTAGCGCCATCTGCTGAGCACCAAGCAAATCGCAGAGACCAATGACATAATGAAGAACACTGTAATAAGAGGAAGAAAAAAGAGTAGCGCCATCTGCTGAGCATCAGCAAATCGCAGAGACCAATGACATAATGGACACTGTAATAAGAAGAAGAAAAAAGAGTAGCGCCATCTGCTGAGCATCAAGCAAATCGCAGAGACCAATGACATAATGAAGAACACTGTAATAAGAAGAAAAAAGAGTAGCACCATCTGCTGAGCATCAAGCAAATCGCAGAGACCAATGACATAATGAAGAACACTGTAATAAGAAGAAGAAAAAAGAGTAGCGCCATCTGCTGAGCATCAAGCAAATCGCAGAGACCAATGACATAATGAACACTGTAATAAGAAGAAGAAAAAAGAGTAGCGCCATCTGCTGAGCATCAAGCAAATCGCAGAGACCAATGACATAATGAAGAACACTGTAATAAGAAGAAGAAAAAAGAGTAGCGCCATCTGCTGAGCATCAAGCAAATCGCAGAGACCAATGACATAATGGACACTGTAATAAGAAGAAGAAAAAAGAGTAGTGCCATCTGCTGAGCATCAAGCAAATCGCAGAGACCAATGACATAATGGACACTGTAATAAGAAGAAGAAAAAGAGTAGCGCCATCTGCTGAGCAGCAAGCAAATCTGCAGAGACCAATGACATAATGAAGAACACTGTAATAAGAAGAAGAAAAAAGAGTAGCGCCATCTGCTGAGCATCAAGCAAATCGCAGAGACCAATGACATAAATGGACACTGTAATAAGAAGAAGAAAAAAGAGTAGCACCATCTGCTGAGCACCAAGCAAATCGCAGAGGCCAATGGCATAATGAAGAAAACACCATAAAAAGAACTGCCGTCTCGTGAGTGTCAATTATGGAATACAGAATTGAAAGAACGACAAAGATTAAGAAACGCATGAGATCGGAGGTCTGCGTGTTTCACTAGTTGAAAACTGAAATGCCAGATGCCTTCTGAAATATTAAGTTTTGCTTCATTGGTTGGGCTTGCAAATTGCCACAGTTGGCTAGTGCTGCTACCTTTATAGCTCTAGAGACTTTCGATTCAAAGCTGGGCCCGCTCAATATCTACAGCGTTTAGTCTTCCTATGTCTGTGTAGATTTTCTCCAGCTACTTCAATTTCCTTCTGTGTCCAAACATTGCACAGGTTGGTTGCATTCAGGGGCTTCTAAACAGGGCCGTTGATGAAGTGAGGGTGGGGTGTGCAGGTACTGTTAAGTGTGTCTCCATGATGGGCTGGCATCTCAATTCCTCCCTTGCGTCCAAAGTGAGAAAGACAAGTTCAGAAAAATTGATATATGGATGTCTGCGGTTACGCTGTAAAGTATCCGAGTGTCATCACTTGCTAATCATCTTACGCTCCCCGGAGATTATTCTGCAGACCTGCTCAGACTGTAAAGGCCTATTCTTAGAGCTTAGGCAATGCACAAGTGAGTAATTGCTCACGCGGACGCGTAGTGCAGAGAATGCAATTCAGCAATTACTGTATTTAGAGCATCTCGCACAAAGAAAGCCAGGAGATGTGCGGAATCGCATCAAAATGTTTCTCCAGTGCAGAATATGAGCGCATTAAGCCAATCCACTGAGCGTTTGTTAAAAATAGTCTGCCAGGTCAAGCTGCCGATAATTCTGCTTTCTCTGAAATGCTGCTCGTGTCAGAAGAAGCCGTTTTGTGTTTATTTGTTTTTTCTTTATAAACACAATGGCAGAAGTGGAGATGAGTGAACAAAGGAAGTGAAGTGCAAGTGGGAGCTTCTCATTCTGATCCCTCAGCCACTCATACACTGCACTGTCCGGTCCAGAAGTATGTGGACCGCGACACCATTGTCATCAATCTTGGCTCTGTGCGCCACCGCAGTGGATCTGAAACCAAAGCGATCATCATCATCATCCTCATCAGTCCACAGGACTTGTTCCCAGGACATGCATCAGGCTTGGTTAGAGGATGTTCATTTGCAAACTTCAGGCTCTAAACTTTGTGGCTGGGACATAGGAACTCTACCATGAAGGTCACATTATGTTCAGGCGTCGTCACAATCAGTAGAACAACAACAACATTCATTTTTGTAGCACATATTTCATACAAATGATGGAGCGTAAAGTGCTTTACAGGATGAAGGAAGAGAAAAAAGACAAAATATAAAAAATAAAATTGGGCAAAACTAATTAACAAAGAGTAAAAGTAAGGTCTGGTGGCCAGAGAGGACAGAAAAACCAAACTAAAAAAGAAAAAAAAAAAATGTGCAGGGGCTCCGAGGCCAGGAGACCACCCAGCCAGCCCCCATTCCTACCTCACCATCAGTCCTCATGGTATTCAGGGTTTCACATTGAAGAATTTGATTTCATGTGGACCTCTGGCCTTTAATCCACCAATGGAGAGACTGCACTTGTGCCCTGGTCAGGTGGTGGGGGCCGCCAGATCACAGAGAACTGGAAATAAGAACAGCAGAGAAGAGTTAGGGGGTCAGTACGGATTATGGAGCCACCATGAATGATAATGATAATTAAATAAATATACAGAGCATCAGGATTAAACTAAAGTGAAGCTCTGAGAAGGCCATGTTAACATAATGAGTTGTTAGCAGTTTATTAAAGTGCTCCACCGTATCAGCCTGGCGAGTTTCTATCGGTCAGCTCTTCCAGATGTGAGGTGCCTAACAGCAGAAGGCCGCCCGCCCGCCTCACCCCTTAACTTTTCAGTTTAGCTCCTGGAATTCTAAGCAGACCCTCATTTGAAGATCTGAGGTTACGCTTTGGAGTGTGAGGTGAGAGACATTCTGAGATCTAGGATGGAGCAGATGATTTTAGTGGACCACCACTCCAGAGTCCGTTAAATCTTCCTGAAGGTCTTTTGCAGTCAAACGGGGATTTCTATCTGCCTTTCCATCGATCCAATGAGCGGTTCTTCTAGAAAGTTTTCTTGGCTTTCCAGACCGCGCTGCTGTGAACTGCCATTTCTTAACTCTTTGAGGGCTGAATATTTATTTCAAAAAACATAGTTTCTGAAAAGCAATGGTTTCACATAGAAATCAACGTAAAAACGTCTGTTGCTGCATGCTGTGGCGGCCATCTTGCCAAGAATGTGTGGCGGGCTTGCAATCTGCTTTCTACCTCTTACCATTGTTAAGTGGCAGTCCGCCCTGGCGAACATTGTCAGTACAGTAATCCCTCCTCCATCACGGGGGTTGCGTTCCAGAGCCACCCGCGAAATAAGAAAATCCGCGAAGTAGAAACCATATGTTTATATGGTTGTTTTTATATATTTTAAGCCCTTATAAACTCTCCCACACTATTATAAACATTTCCCGCACAATTATACAGCATAAACCCTTTGTATTCTCTTAGATATTAGGTAAGATTCGTTGAAATTATGTATGTAAACAGTTTACATACAGTAAAACCTAAATATTATTTTAAAGATATCGAGCGTCTCCGATATCACATATGTTACAGCCATTACGACAGACAGGCCACCAGCAATAAATACGTACAATGCAAGAAAATTGTATACAGTAAATTGTGTGTACAGTGACACTAACTATGTACATGTAATACGTACTGTACGTAAATAATTAATTATGGTTACTCACCAACAATGACACGATGACTTGTCCGATAACGATGAGTTTAATTTTACTGCACAACAAAGGAGAGCGTTACAGCTCTTCTAAAGGAGCCTCTTCAGGCGACTGTGTAGCATCGCCGTTGTTCTTCTTCCAGCACTCTTCAATCCAAATCCCCTAAAGCAGATTCCATCCAGACTACTGCCTAATCACGTCCACTTGCAACTCGTTTTGCACCCTGGTTAAAGGACACTGCGGTCGTAGATCTTATATGCTTTTCCTCCTTTTTAAATAAAAAGAATCGTGGACTCATTGATGCTGTAATGGTGTCCTGCAGCGGTGTAGCTGTTCCCTTCCTTCAACATATCCAAAACTTTTACCTTTTCTGCAATCATTTGCATCTTCTGTTGGTGCTTGGACACGTTAATGCTGAATGAGTGAGATTAGACTTCCTGGTTAATGCAGCACTCCGTCGCTGAGACCCAATCAGCAGCACACAGGAACTTAACCACATGCTCTGATTGGGTAGCTTCTCAGCCATCCGCCAATAGCGTACCTGGTTTGAATTCAAATGGGCAAATCAACTGAGGAAGCACATGTACTGTAGACCGCAGACATCCGCGAAGCAGTGAAAAATCCGCGATATATATTCACATATGCTTACATTTAAAATCCGCGATGGAGTGAAGCCGCGAAAGACGAAGCGCGATATAGCGAGGGATCACTGTACAACGACTAGCTGGGGACCAATCAGCTGAAGCTGGAACCTCAACACTCGTTTTCAATCACTTGTGTCAAAATCTGAGTCCGACAAGTCATAGTTCAGTTCAGAGATAATAGGCAACACGTTAGTCCACGGAGTATTTTGCTTTACGCATTCGCTTTGATCTCTCACCAAATGTCAGTGCTATTTTTGCCATTGTGTGCGCCTTGCTACTCACGCGAACACAGGAGATCTCGGTCAAACCAATGAGTCTAACTTTCCTTCTAGCAACAACAGTCCAACTAAAATATAATGGTTGGTTTTGTCACAGTTTACAGTTGATCACCATCGACAACTCCACCTTTCGACAAGAGTCGACATCAGCCCTGAAAGAGTTAATAACATTATGAATTGAGGAAACGGCGACCTGATAACGTTTTACTATCTTCTTGTCGCCTTCTATTCTGTAGTGCTATGCGGCTGCTTAGAGGAGCCCATGGCTGCCGGTTGTTGGGACGGCTTGAGGGGGTCTGAGAATTTATACAGCTTTGACATCTGCACCACCTGGGGTCTCCTACTGATGACTGTGACCAAGCCACAGTCCTGATGAGCTAATGGAGCTCTGAGGCCACCTGAGGAAAAGTCATCTGAGACCTTACATATCTTGGGGGAGCCCAAATGTTTGCATGATGCGCCTTTCCTTACACTGATCATACATAAAACACAGAAAAGAAACGCGTCGTCTTGAACTTACCTGGCAGGGGAGATGCTATGATCACCCTGGGCGAGCCTCCTCCATTGCTCTCCCCCTGCGATTTCCCCAACTGTGGGAAACTGGACTGCATAATTTGTCGTGTTTGTAAAGTATATCAAGATAAAATCATATACAGGTAAAATTCCGTTACAACAAATACCTTTACAACAAAATTTCATTACAACAAAGTATTTTTATGGCCCCGACAGTTTCCCCCCGTGACACGAGTCTGTAGAAATCTCGTTACTACGACACTATGAAGTTCATTCAGCAGATACTTTCATTACAACGAAGTGAACCTTGAAATGCCTGAACGATTCATCCGCAGAGCAGTTAGCTCTGTGGTCACAGCTCAGTTGTGTGCAACGATCCCCAAACAGAAACAATTTCTTTTTTAGAACTTTCCTACGTACCGTTTTTTTGCTGTTTTTGTTTTCGGTGGTTTTCAGTGATACCGTTTGCTTATCGTTCGTCAACATTTGAAAAACATCCATTGGAATTTAACTCATTGTCACCCTCCTATAGAGACGGCAGAAACGAAAAAAACGACAACAGATCACATTAGAAAGAAAAACACCGTAATAGGAAGAAGACAACGAAGAAGAAAAAAAGTAGCGGCATCTACTGAGCATCAAGCAAATCGCAGAGGCCAACAATGTGACAAAGAACACTGTAATAAGAAGAAGAAAAAGAAGATGAGCCGCGCCACCTGCTGAATGTCAAGTGTGGGATACAGAATGCGAGGATAGCAAACTTTGAGAAATCCAGGCCAATGACATGATGAAGAACACCATAATAGGAAGGAGAAAAAGAGTAGCGCCATCTGCTGAGCATCAAGCAAATTGCAGAGACCAATGACAAGACAAAGAACACTGTAATAAGAAGAAAAAAGAGTAGCGCCATCTGCTGAGCATCAAGCAAATCATAGAGACCAATGACATAATGAAGAACACTGTAATAAGAAGAAAAAAGAGTAGCGCCATCTGCTGAGCATCAAGCAAATCATAGAGACCAATGACATAATGAAGAACACTGTAATAAGAAGAAGAAAAAAGAGTAGCGCCATCTTTACATTTTTGCAGCTCTCGATTGTGGCAAAAAGAAAAAAGACGTTACCAGTGAATTCGGAATTTCGCCATCGACACGGTCAACTTTCTTGAAAGACCCAGCAAAAAGAAGAAGTAAAATCTCGGGTTGCAAATGTATGTGGATTGCTGCATTTGAAGACGTCGAAAAAGCCTTAACTTACTCAATGCCACCTCTAACGTCCAAGTGAAAGATAATCACAGCTACAGTTCAGAAGAATGATAAAAAATCAAAAACAAGACCTACTGAGATGAATAAAGGATCAGCCCCCCCCAATGTCAATGTCATTTTGTTGCCCCCCCCCCTTTTGCTTTAATGACAGCCTTGAGTCTGTTGATTCTTCTCTATCAGCTTTGCACACCTAGATTGTGTCATATTTGCCCCCCACTCTTCTTTACAGTTTAACTGTTCAAGTTCGGTCAGATTGGATGTTGACCGTTGGTGGTCTGCTATCTTCAGATCTTTCCACAGATGTTCAGTGTGATTTAGGTCTGACTGGCCACACCAGGACATTCACTTTCTTCTCCTTCAGCCACTCCATTTTGCTGTGTGCTTCGGGTCGTTGTCGTGTTGAAAGGTGGACATTCTGCCCATCTTCAACTTTCTGGCAGAGGGTAGCAGGTTTTCCTCCAGAATCTGATGGTATTTTTCCCCATCCATTTTTCCTTCTACCCTAATGAGAGTCCCAGGCCCCCCCACAACAGGATGCTGCCCCCTCCATGCTTTACTGTTGGTATGGTGTGTTGTGGATGGTGAGCTGCATTGGTGTACCATTTGGTGTTGAGGCCACATAGTTTGATTGTGGTCTCATCTGACCATAAGACCTTTTTCCACTTGGCATCAGAATCTTCAAGGTGCATTCTGGGAAAGCTCAAACGAGCCTTAATGTGGCCTTTCTTGAGAAGTGGCTTTTTCTTTGCGACCCTCCAGAACAAGTCACCATTGTGGAGCTCTTGTGAAATTGTTGTCACCTGCACACAATGGCCACTGTTTGCCATCAAATCCTGTAACTCCTTCAAAGTGGCCATTGGCCTCTGGGTAGCCTCTCTTACCAGTTTCCAGTTTGGAGGGACGGCCTGATCCAGGGAGGGTCCTAGTAGTACCAAACACTTGCCACTTCTTTATGATGGACTTTACTGGGCTCCTTGGGATTGATAAAGCCTTTGAGATGTTTTTGTCTCCATCTCCTGCCTTATGTCCGTCCACAACTCTATCCCTGAGATCTTTTGAAGGTGGCTTGCCACTGGTAGTACCAAACACTTGCCACTTCTTTATGATGGACTTTACTGGGCTCCTTGGGATTGATAAAGCCTTTGAGATGTTTTTGTCTCCATCTCCTGCCTTATGTCCGTCCACAACTCTATCCCTGAGATCTTTTGAAGGTGGCTTGCCACCCGTAGTCAGTTGTTTGCTGTCAGTGACACTACCAAGCAAGGGAATGAATGAGCCAGGAACAGCTTCACTAGTCACACTGAGTACAATTGAGCACAACCAGTAACCGCAATGGAAATGGTGGGCACTGACACCTGACTGAGTTTAGGGGTTTGGTGGTCCTTTATTAATCTCAGGATTTCTTGTTTTTAACTTTTTCTGTACTGTAGCTGTGAGATCTTTCACTTGGTTATTATAGGGTGCATTGAGTAAGTAAAGCTGGAAAAACTGGTTTGTGTGTTTTCATTAAAGGCTGTAAAGCAAAAACAAAGGGGATATTTTGAAGTGGGGGATTCATTTCTATACCCACTGTATGTGTGAAACCACAGCTTCAAAAAATGTTTTTTGGAAAAATATTCAGCCCTGGGGATAAAAGGAAAAACAAATTAGCCCTAAAAGAGTTCAAGTACAACACCTTCATCTGACGATCGACGGTCTGTCTGTCCAAATTTATTTTAAAAGTCCGTGATTTACCACGGGGTGCACTTACTTTTTCACGTGACGGTAGTAATCGCCACGCCATCGTGACAGCTACATCTCTATGAGGCTTTCCTGTTACGAGTCTCGACTTTTCTGTTACTGCTAATTAATAACCTTTAATGTGCCCGACTGTATATTAATGCAATCAGGCCGTGATTACTCGTCACTGGTGTAAACCTTCATTTCGTACAAAAACTGAGGAGCTCTTCATTACATTTTTTTTTATCGTATTAAGTACCTACTGTATAAAAGAAGTATTTCAAATCAATAAGAAGCACATAATTACAAGGGATTTTATTTTAGATGTTGTCACCATTCCCGGTGCCTCGGACTTTTAGCGTCAGGGCTGCCTTGACCACCATGAATGGCGTGGCCTGTGAGCGTGTGAAGCCCCCCATGCACAGATATTGTCTCCTGTCCGTCTTTGGGACCTTTTGTGCGCTCACCGCTGGCATTTTCACTATGCAAGTGCTTTCCCAATCAAGCCGTTTCCTTTCTCCCGTGAACATATTGATCTTAAATATGCCTCTGGGTCCGTTATTAAGATAATGTATGAAAGAGCAGCTAAGTGCTCAGCGGATGTTAATGACCTTTCGGGGTTGAAAAGAAGACCTCTTGTCCGCTCGGCGGCCGCGTCCTTTCGTAACCTACAGATCTGCAACGGCGGTAACCTTTTGTAGCCTTTAGTGACCTTTTTACGATTGGCCTTCGCTTTGCCGCATTTCATTCCCTCTCCCCTAATAAAAGCACATTCTTCAATAATCCATAACCCACGGGGACCAATTATTTATTAGACGGAAGTGGCCGTGGTTCATATTCAGACACATTACTGTGCGTTAGAAGGACATCACATTTTCCTTTTCTGTTTCTCAAAGGTCGATTATCTGTTTGTTTTTATTATTTATGTCACCAAATGGGCAGCTTCTGAACAGTTATTTATGAAAAAATAAAGATACACTACCATTCAGAAGTTTGGGGTCACCCAAAAATGTTCATGTTGTTGATAGACATTGATGTCACCGGCCACCTCTAAAGGCAGACAACCAACTAGTTGATCGGGACCAAAGCTGATGGATAATGAAGGCATGACGTCCAAGATGAGGATGATCAGGTCAGGTTTGGGAGCAGGCACTGCTACAGTGTGTTGGCGCACCCACCACACGACCACACCAGCTCGGCAACCCGGTTGGCAGACACACGGCCCCAGAAATGACCCTCTATCTGCCACAGCCAGGTGTTACGTGGGTATCCCCTTGGCCTGATCCAGCCAACCGAGTCCTCAACAATGAGGGTCCTGCATGCCGGATCACCTTCGGGTAATCGTAGTGCCGTAACTGACACTTCCTCACAATGCAGGTCATGTGCCTCACTCGGGACTCCGTGAGCAAACAAAGTCAGACCAGTCGTACCCAAGGACCCTCTGATGAGACGCACAGTACTGATGGGAGTCCAGTCTTCATCTCAGGTCACTGGATAGCGTCCATGTCTCACAAGCAGGGAGCACCAGGACTCTTAAGACCTTCGTACTTTTGTTGAGATATTAGGAGCACCACACACACCTTTAAAGTGACCTCATGACCCCCCATGCTCTCCCAATCCGTCTACTATGAAGAGTCACATGAATGTCACTGCCGAGGTACGTAAACCTCTCGATGAGGTCGACACTCTCTCTGCAGACAGACACACTGCTGTTGGCTGTGCCCGATAGATAAATAGATAGATAGATAGATAGAGATAGATGGATGGATGGATAGAAAGTAAGAAAAGCACTATAGATAGATAGATATGAAAGGCACTATATGATTGATAGATAGAAAGTAAGAAAAGCACTATAGATAGATGGATGGATGGATAGAAAGTAAGAAAAGCACGATAGATAGATAGATAGATAGATAGATAGATAGATAGATAGATAGATAGATAGATAGATAGATAGATAGATAGATACTTTATTTATCCCAAGGGGAAATTCCCATACTCCAGCAGCAGCATACTGATAAAGAAAATATTAAATTAAAGATTGATAACAATGCAGGTATACAGACAGACAATAACTTTGTATAATGTTAATGTTTACCCCCCCGGGTGGGATTGAAGAGTTACATAGTGTGGTGGAGGAACGATCTCCTCAGTCTGTCAGTGGAGCAGGACGGTGACAGCAGTCTGTCGCTGAAGCTGCTCCTCTGTCTGGAGATGATCCTGTTCAGTGGATGCAGTGGATTCTCTATGATTGACAGGAGTCTGCTCAGTGCCCGTCCGCTCTGCCACGGATGTTAAACTGTCCAGCTCTGTGCCTACAATAGAGCCTGCCTTCCTCACCGGTTTGTCCAGGCGTGAGGCGTCCTTCTTCTTTATGCTGCCTCCCCAGCACACCACCGCGTAGAAGAGGGCGCTCGTCACAACTGTCTGATAGAACATCTGCAGCATCTTATTGCAGATGTTGACGGACGCCAGCCTTCTAAGGAAGTATAGTCAGCTCTGTCCTCTCTTACACAGAGCATCAGTATTGGCAGTCCAGTCCAATTTATCATCCAGCTGCACTCCAGGTATTTATAGGTATGCACCCCTCTGCACACAGTCACCTCTGATGATCCATGAGGGGCCTGGTCCTCCTAAAATCCACCAACAGCTCCTTGGTTTTGCTGGTGTTCAGGTGTAGGTGGTTTGAGTCGCACCATTTAACAAAGTCCCTTGAGTAGGTTCCTATACTCCTCCTCCTGCCCATTCCTGATGTAGCCCACGATAGCAGTGTTGTCAGTGAACTTTTGCACGTGGCAGGACTCCGAGTTGTATTAATTATTTATTAATTATTAGTTAATTATTGTATTGTATTAAAGATCATTAACACTAGAATTACCAGAGCCTATGAAAAAAACTCGTTGATCCGTCCCACCTTAAATCGCTTCGCACCTCTCCATCAGCGTCTTTTGTCCTGTAAATGTGTTGATAAGCAGCAAGCAGCCTGCTATCACATCCCCTCACCGCCGCAAAGTGGTCTCAGCTCAAGTCTGTTTACCTGCATGTCAGTTGCTTAGAGTTGTATAGAGTGAGAAGTCAAGCAAAATGACACCTTTTATAAATTCTATATCGTTATTTGGAACACTTGCATTTCATGTGTGTTCCTTGTCTACAGCAATCTATGTACAGTAAACACATCGTTAAAACAGAAACGTTTTTCATGTTTTAGTAATAATTGATAAAATGTAGACATGAAGTTTATAATGTGTGAAGCCTGAAGTCCAAATATCAAAGAAACACTTTCACAAAAGGTACAAATATAACAGAACAAGTGCGCTTTTATTCAAAAATATAACTGCAGAAAAAGAACCCGCGTTAGGGTGACACGCATTTACTACGACTGCTTCCGTGGTGCAACGGTATCAGCTGTTGACTGGTAACCAAAACTTTAAGGGTTCAATTCCCGACAAGTCCGTTTTGAGAAGTGAGCTGCTCGTATTCTTACTATTTTAGAATAAAAACATACATTTGATTTCAGTCCAGAGAGAAACAAGTAGGCTGAGTCCAGGGCTACAGGGGATGAGTGATGAGGAAAGATTAAAAGAGCTGAGCCTTAAGGAGATGAAGAGGAGACCTGAGTGAAGTGTGCAAAATGATGAAGGGAATTAGTTCAGTGGATCAAGACTACAGTATAACTCTAAAATTAGATTCATGAAGGACACGGAGATACAGTTGGAAACTTGTGAAGGGTAAGTTTCACACAAACATTAGGAAGTTTTTATTTTCACATACAGAACCAGAGACACATGGAATAAGCGACCAAGTAGTGTGATAGACAGTGAGACTTTAGGGACCCTCAAAATTTATTTAATCTTATTTTGGAAGAATGAAGTGGACAGGACTGGTGAAGTTTGATGGGCTGAATGGCCTATTCTTGTCTGGATTGTTCTAATGCTGAAGCTTTATAACACCCTGGTGAGACCTCATCTGGAGTCCTGTGTGCAGTTTTGGTCTCCATAAAGACATAACAGCACAAGAAAATGTCCAGAGAAGAGCAACTAGGCTGATTCAGGGCTACAGGGGATTAGTGATGAGGAAACATTAAAAGAGCTGATCCTTAAGGAGAGGAAGAGGAGACCTGACTGAAGGGTTTAAAATGATGAAGGGAATTAGTGCAGTGGACCAAGACGGTGACTTTAAAATGAAATTCATTAAGAACACGGGGACACAGCTGGAAACTTCTTAAGGGTAAATTTCACACAAACATTAGGAAGTTTTTCTTCACACAAAGAATGATAGACAACTGGAATAAGCAACCAAGTTGTGTGGTAGACAGTAAGACTTTAGGGACTTTCAAAACTCGACTTGATGTTTTTTAGAAGAATTAAGTGGACAGGACTGGTGAGCTTTGTTGGGCTGAATGGTCTGTTCTCGTCCAGATTATTCTAATGTTCTGATATTTGGTCATCACCACTACCTTATAATATCAGGAAAGACCCAGTAACTCCAAAAACTAAAAACAGAAACTCGATTTTGAAAGGTTACTCGGTTTTTCCATTGCACCTGAGAGTTTCTCCAGGACACTTCATCACCACGGAGGTTAACATGCTGAGCCATAATGAGTCTTATGGGTGCAAGAATGGCAGATTGTGGAGTATAGAAATTAAATGGTTGTCCCATTTAACGAAACAAAAAGAAAATCCAACAAAAGTATCGCCTCTCGCCATTACGTGTGTTAGCAGCCCATAAGTGAAATATTAACAAATAGACTCGGCTCTCGGCCAAGTCTAATAAGGGTCCGGCAGGTTGTCCTGCTCATAGAAGACGCCTTTTTCCTGGCAGCTGGGTTTCGTATAGCGGATGAACCTGAAGGGGCGTGGCTAAGTGCCCTCACTGGGCGGGGACAGGAGGAGCAGCAGATGTTAGTGACAGCGCCCCCTGTCACCGTGGCAGGTTATCACAATCACATACCTCGATCGAGCCGGTGAGGAGGTCCTCCGACACACATGTGTGACACCCTCTATGGCCCCCACGTTTCAGCACGTATTCTGGAATGAGTGCCCTTCTTTTCCCAGTCGTCAGGAGTCCTCCCTCAACCACTCCATCATAGCACACAAGTCTGCCAGCCTCCCTCTGCTTTCCTCATTCCCTCGCCTCTCCTCTGCTCTGCCTGTCTTTGTGTTTTGTTCACTGCTTCAACCATCTTATCTTTTGAAAACTTTAACTCAGCCCTTCCACATTCTCTCAGTGAACTTCATTATCCAATTCACTCTACTTATTCAGGAACTTCTCTGTAATTTTCTTCCAGGTATCTTTAACCCTATTACTGTCAATCACTTTCCAGAAAAAAATTTCATGCATTACAAAAAAAAAAAAATAAACCCACTTTCTACAGAGAATCATCTTCCACGCACACTTTAAAATCTGCCACTGTGTTCAATCAAACATTCTGTACCATCCGTCAGCTGTTGGCAGTGGAATGGAAACTGCTAATGGACTAACCAGCTGAAGGAAGAGCGGGCAGGGCTACGGTGAAGGGGGAAAAAACGAGAATAAAAAGCCTTCTTTTTCAAAACAGCACAAACAATACTTAAAAAAAAGTCCGTGGGAGGACACCTCATAAATAACAACTGCTGTGTGAAAACCTCCGTCAGTGTCAGAAATTGAAAATATAAATGAGAGCAGTTACAAGAGGATAACTCAGAGTTAAAGAGCTGGCAAATCTAGGAAAAAAAAATCATTATTCAGAAATTAATCAGCTGGTGAAAGGCACTATATAAGGATTTAGATGTGTGCAGTGTCTATAAAAAGTGAACAGGGGTGCAAAGCTTGTAGAGATTTACCCAAAAACACTCAAAGCTGGATTCGCTGCCAAACGGGGCTTCTACAAAGAACTGAAATAAGGGTCTGGATGGATGGATGGATAGATAGATAGATATGAAAGGCACTATATGATTGGTAGATAGACGTTAAAGGCACTATATGATTGATTAATAGATAGACGTTAAAGGCACTATATGATTGATTGATAGATATGAAAGGCACTATATGATTGATAGATAGATGTTAAAGGCACTATATGATTGATTGATTAATAGATAGACGTTAAAGGCACTATATGATTGATTGATAGATAGAAATGAAAGGCACTATATGATTGATAGATGTTAAAGGCACTATATGATAGATAGATAGATAGATAGATATGAAAGGCACTATATGATTGGTAGATAGACGTTAAAGGCACTATATGATTGATTGATAGATAGATATGAAAGGCATGATAGATAGAAATGAAAGGCACTATATGATTGATAGATATATAGATAGATATGAAAGGCACTATATGATTGGTAGATAGACGTTAAAGGCACTATATGATTGATTGATAGATAGATATGAAAGGCACTATATGATTGATAGATAGATGTTAAAGGCACTATATGATTGATTGATTAATAGATAGACGTTAAAGGCACTATATGATTGATTGATAGATAGATATGAAAGGCACTATATGATTGATTAATAGATAGACGTTAAAGGCACTATATGATTGATTGATAGATAAATATGAAAGGCACTATATGATTGATAGATAGATGTTAAAGGCACTATATGATTGATTGATTGATAGATAGATATGAAAGGCACGATAGATAGATAGATATGAAAGGAACTATACAATTGATAGATAGATGTTAAAGGCACTATATGATAGATAGATAGACGTTAAAGGCACTATATGATAGATAGGTAGATAGATATGAAAGGCACTATATGATTGATAGATAGATATGAAAGGCACGATAGATAGATATGAAAGGCACTATATGATTGATTGATAGATAGATAGATAGATAGATATGAAAGGCTAGATAGATAGATATGAAAGGCACTATATGATTGATAGATAGATATGAAAGGCTAGATAGATAGATATGAAAGGCACTATATGATTGATAGATAGACGTTAAAGGCACTATATGATTGACAGATAGATAAGATAGATATGAAAGGCACGATAGCTAGATAGTTCTCGCATAGTGGAAGGTAGGAATGCTCTAACATCAAACGCTGCCACTGTATCTGATCATGTTCAGGTCTGACCGGAGGCCGTTCTCAGTGTGGGGAGAAGAGCATGTGGCCGTGATATCTCTGGCAATCAGCAGCTATTTTCTTATATATAAGCGTCTATGCATGGAAGTATGTGTGTGTCTGTCTGTCTGTCTGGCCTGGAAGTGAGAGTCGGAGTCGGGGTAAGAGCTCCGCCTCCGAGGAAACAGAAACTCGCTTAGCTGCTAATAACACAAGCGGGGCGAGTACATCAGGAAAACGAATCCTCCTAGGAGAGAGACGCCCTGAGTAGTTCCTTTCAATTGCCTGACATCTCTACATTTCAATTACTTATCTGACAGTTTCAACAGTTTCTAGGACCCTGGGCTTTTAATAGCACGGGCTTACACAGCTAGTATGTGTATATATTTGTATGTGTGTGTATATATATATATAATATATATATATAGAGAGAGAGATAGAGATAGATATGTTATCTATATATATCTATATATATATCTTGTATATAAACATCTACGTGTGGAATTGTGTGTGTCTGTCTGTCCGGCCTGCAAGTGCGAGGCTGCAGCAATCTACAGCAGTTATTCTCTGTTGGGCGTATTCAGTGTTAATGTCTGCAGTGCATCGCCCATTGGAATGTATTTTGTAATGCGTGTAGTAATAAAATGCATTGGATTTTTTCATTCCAACAGATGGCGGATCACAAACACTAGCACCACTTCTGGCGACTG
The DNA here is from genome assembly GCF_900747795.2 of Erpetoichthys calabaricus. Lineage (NCBI taxonomy): Eukaryota > Metazoa > Chordata > Cladistia > Polypteriformes > Polypteridae > Erpetoichthys > Erpetoichthys calabaricus. Next base: position 88,680,578 of record NC_041408.2, read on the forward strand.
GACAGACACACAGACAGAGATGCTTGTCGTTTTATTAAGGTGGATGTAAGAAAACAATCCACAGCCTCACCCACATTCCCGTTGTGTGAAGATGATTAATTTCCGTGGTAATAAATCACATTCTCTGGTCACTTCCCATCAAAGCTGTGAGGCGGAGTCCTTTATTTTTTTTTTGAAGCCAGTTTGAGCCGGCTGAGCTTCGAGCAAATCTTCTCATTACTTCTCTCTCAATTATTTTTTCCTACTTTAGAGCCCCCTGCTCTTTGACGCTGGGTATTAAAAAGCTGTTGGACGATCGCTCATTTAAATTCCCCCACTGGGTTTGTCTTCGGCGCTCCTCTGTACGGTTTACTGATTCATTTGCTCACATTTATTTATTGTTGAAAAAGTTTCAAAAGCTTCCAACTATTTTTTTTTTTTGCTGGTGTGCATTTGAAATCCGCTTGCTTTCTGTGAACTGTTAATTATTGAACTAAATGTGATATTTACGTGTATTTGCTTAGCAGACACTTTTATCCAAAGTAACTGACAGAAGCGGTCGGTGTAATCAAGTAAACTTCCGTCTGTTTGAGACCGAGTGCTACTGGATGTCATGAACTGGGAGTCCCAACAACACACAAATCCTGTAAATACTTCCTAAATTGTCCACTGGGCAGGGGGGATTTACCATTGAAACCCTAGCGAGACCCAAAAAGGGCCTTAAAGAATCTTTATAACGTTAAAAAATGCACCAGAGCACCAGAAGCTCCATGGAGCACAGAGTTGCCTGAGAAGGTAAGAGAATCCAAAGAACACGCCATCCTGATTCAGAATCGCACAATAAGCACAAGACACAGCAAAAAAAAAAAATACTGAGCTTGCTAAAAACTCCCCAGAGCGTTCGAAATGGGAATTATGGGAGACCCTCCATATTTATAGGGTGGAGGGCAGTTCCTGGCAGGTGGTCCCGTCTCTGCAGAACATGAGGCACATAACACAGGCATTGACAGCAAAGTGGATGATAAACACAAGTAACTTTAACATGTCACACGTCTGCCAGTTTACGGAGAAACGCATCCAAACAAATCAGGAGGAAGTTTATAAACCAGCAAGACGACAATCGAAAACACACCGCCACCTCAACAAAGGGGCGGGGGGGGAGGGGGGGGGTGGTATAATGGGAGGTCTTGGACCGGCCAAGTCAATCAGCAGACATGAACCCCACTGAATGTCTCCTGAAGAGACGACTGGAGGACGAAACCCCACAGCAACTTCACCAGTGGAGAAACTGGAAACCTGGTGGAGGCTGCTGGTCGAAGGCTTCATGGCATTAGTGGGATATTCAACCAAATATGCGTATACGTCGGGTCTTGAAACCTGAAAAATTGATAATAAAATCAGATCCCGACTCACAGTGCATCCGGAAAGTATTCACAGCACATCACTTTTTCCACATTTTGTTACGTTACAGCCTTATTCCAAAATGGATTAAATTCATTTTTTCCCTCAGAATTCTACACACAACACCCCATAATGACAACGTGAAGAAAGTTTACTTGAGGTTTTTGCAAATTTATTAAAAATAAAAAAACTGAGAAATCCCATGTCCATAAGTATTCACAGCCTTTGCTCAATGCACCTTTGGCAGCAATTCCAGCCTCAAGTCTTGTTGAATATGATGCCACAAGCTTGGCACACCTATCCTTGGCCAGTTTCACCCATTCCTCTTTGCAGCACCTCTCAAGCTCTATCAGGTTGGATGGGAAGCGTTGGTGCACAGCCATTTTAAGATCTCTCCAGAGATGTTCAATAGGATTCTAATCTGGGCTCTGGCTGGGCCACTCAAGGACATTCACAGAGTTGTCCTGAAGCCACTCCTTTGATATCTTGGCTGTGTGCTTAGGGTCATTGTCCTGCTGAAAGATGAACCGTCGCCCCAGTCTGAGGTCAAGAGCGCTCTGGAGCAGGTTTTCATCCAGGATGTCTCTGTACATTGCTGCAGTCATCTTTCCCTTTATCCTGACTAGTCTCCCAGTTCCCCACAGTATGATGCTGCCACCACCATGCTTCACTGTAAGGATGGTATTGGCCTGGTGATGAGTGGTGCCATGTTTCCTCCAAACGTGACGCCTGGCATTCACACCAAAGAGTTCAATCTCTGTCTCATCAGATCAGATGATATCTGATTCCCCAGTGGTTGCTGACCCTTTGACTACTCTGCTGGTCGAGCCTCAAGGGTTTGAACCTCATCAGTGCTGCTACAGGAAGTCAACGTAGTAAACTAAAAGAGAGAGAGGAGTGACATGTGCCCACCTCGGCTGGCTAAACACCAGACATGCATCTCAATTTTGAATCCTCTGGAGCAGCTTGGTGATGCATGCCAGTACCATTCCAGGCTAAGGAAAACGGAGATTATGAGGGGTCTTGACTGAAGGGTTTAAAATGTTGACAGGAATTATTACAGTGGATGCCATTCTGCAACAAGAACACCCAATGATGTGAGCAGTACAAGTCACAGGGAGGTTCTTGCTCAGGCTTTATAACACACTGGTGAGGCCTCATCTGGAGTCCTGTGTGCAGTTTGGGTGTCCAGGCTACAAAAAAGAACATAGTAGCACTATAAAAGGTCCAGAGAAGAGCGACTAGGCTGAGTCCAGGGCTACAGGGGATGAGTGATGAGGAAAGATGAAAAGAGCTGAGCCTTCACAGTTTAAAGAAGATTAAGAGGAGACACGACTGAAGTGAAGGGAATCAGTCCAGTGGATTGAGATGACTTCTTCCTCTTTTGGCTGCTCCAATTAGGGGTCACCACAGTGGACCATCTTTTTCCATCTCCTCCTGTCCTCCCCATCTTGCTCTGTCACCCCATCCATAAACCTTCTCGTAGGCACCCTTCTCCAAATATACCCAGCATCTCTCCTCTGCACAAGTCCAAACCAACGCAATCTCACCTCTCTGACTTTGTCTCCAAACCGTCCAACTTGAGCTGACCCTCTAATGTCCTCATTTCAAATCCTATCCATCCTCGTCACCCCCAATGCAAATTTTAGCATCTTTAACTCTGCCACCTCCAGCTCTGTCTCCTGCTTGACGGTGACTTTAAAACGAGTTTATCAAGAACACTGGGGACACTGTTGGAAACTTGGAAAGCGTACATTTCTGCACAAACATTAGGAGGTTTTTCTTCACACAGTAAACCACAGACACTTGGAATAAGTGACCAAGTAGACAGGAGGACTTTAGGGACCTCCAAACTCAACTTAATGTTATTGTAGAAGAATGAAGTGGAGGGGACTGGCTAGCCTCATCGGGCCGAATGTCCCATTTCCCGTCTAAATTCTTCTAAGTTCCTCACCACCTTTTCTTCTTTTCTTTACTTGGGCACCTTTTTGTATTCCAGTGGGCCGCAGTGTCCGAATTAAGACCTGTGAAGAGTGAACGAGGATACTGGAGCCAGTCACACACTCGCATGTAAACCCCATCAGCCCCAGTCAATGACACACAAACACACAGCCTGACTTGCACCGTTTTTATGTGAAACCTTAAATGCCACGCAACCACCTAATGTGCTGAACCACAAACGTGCATTAAAGTATCTATCTATCTATCTATTATATAGTGACTTTTAATCTATCTATCTATCTATCTATCTATCTATCTATCTATCTATCTATCTATCTATCTATCTATCTATCTATTATATAGTGACTTTTTATCTATCTATCTATCTGTCTATCTATCTATCTATTATATAGTGACTTTTAATCTATCTATCTGTCTATCTATCTATCTATCTATCTATTATATAGTGACTTTTAATCTATCTATCTATTATATAGTGACTTTTAATCTATCTATCTATCTATCTATCTATCTATCTATCTATCTGTCATCTAATCCTTCTATCTATCTATCTATCTATCTATCTATCTATCTATCTATCTATCTATCTATCTAATCCTGCCAACTACGCTATCTATCTATTTTATAGTGCCTTTCACTCTATCTATCTATCTGTCTTATAGTGCCTTTATCTATCTATCTATCTATCTATCTATCTATCTATCTATCTATCTATCTATCTATCTATCTATCTATCTATCTATCTATCTATCTAATTCTGCCAACTATACTATCTATCTATCTATCTATCTAATCCTGCCAACTACGCTATCTATCTATCTATCTATCTATCTATCTATCTATCTATCTATCTATCTATCTATCTATCTATCTATCTATCTATCTATCTAATTTTGCCAACTATGCTATCTATCTATCTATCTATCTATCTATCTATCTATCTATCTATCTATCTAATCCTGCCAACTACGCTATCTATCTATCTATCTATCTATCTATCTATCTATCTATCTATCTATCTATCTATCTATCTAATTCTGCCAACTATGCTATCTATCTATCTATCTAATCCTGCCAACTACGCTATCTATCTATCTATCTATCATCTAATCCTGCCAACTACGCTATCTATCTATCTATCTATCATCTAATCCTGCCAACTACGCTATCTATCTATCTATGGTTAACAAACAGCCACAGAGTTTCGTGCTCCTTTTATTGTAACTTACCAGCAAGGTTTGTGGATTTAAAATAAAAAGCCAACGCCGTCCCAACTGTGCAAGTTTGCGTGTGTGAAGAGATGCACAGCAGATGGTTTTCTTTTGTTTTACATGTCTGGCAACGCTACGGTTTGATCAGTGAATTTGAACAATCGCCTGGATGTGTCACGTGCACCGGCATGGCAGATTATCATTACAAGTGGAATATATAGGGGGTTTTGGTACAAAGAAAAAAAAAGGTTTGTTCTTTTTGGTGTAGGCATAATTAGAATAAAGCACATAAGGGGTTAATTAATTAGTTAAAAACAACACGTGTTTACATTGTTGTGTTGCGTATCTGTCGACATGCAAAAGGTGTTTCTGCTGCATCCACAGGTGTGAAGACAAAGTTCACAGCTGTCGTGCCTTCTGCGCCACGTTGTTGGCGTAGGATTCCGTCACGGGCTCCATGTTTGCTCCCACGCCAGGCTGACTGCCAGCGCTGAATTGTGGAAGGCAGTGTGCCACTCTCTGTGTGCCCTGCAAGGGACCTTTTTTTTTTTTTTGATTTTGTCTGCTGGCAGGGTAGTTGTGTTGGAATCTGAATACGGTTGGTTATGGATATAAAAAAAAAAAAGAAATAATGAGGCAGGTACGGTGGGTTCAGTGAAAAGTCCTTTAAGTTTCTGCACCCGTTATTGTGTTCAAATGGAGACGTCTGCAGTTGTTGCCCATCCGTCTGTCTGTAGCGGTGTGGAGCTGCTCAGAGTCACACTGTCATAGCGAACCACAGGAATGCACCCTGCCTTGGGCTGTGCCCCGTCTCAATCACTCCATCAACATCCTGCAGCCACGCAAGCACACAGAAATGGAGATCGAGTCCCGGCTATTTAGTAATTTATTTATTAAAAATGGACTACCACTGCTTAGCCATGGACCCCACTATTCCATATCACCATCTTGATTGTTTCATTAGCGTACATACCCAAATAAAATATCGAAATTAAGGTCTCATTTCTACTGCATTCCTGCTCCCTACAATACTTTTCAATACTTCTTGAGTTCATGTGTAATAATAATAATAATAATTAAGACATACTTAAACAAAAGGCCTCTGTGTGTGTGTGTGTGTGTGTGTGGCGCAGTCCGCTCTGCTCAAGCTCCACCATAAAAACCACTAGATGGCGCACACGTGCACTTTGACATTTTTTTTTTGGAGCTTACGTACGAAAGACTCAAGTGCAGTAAACGTCGTGCTGATGACAAAGATGAAGAGACATGACATTGAAACGAAGCAAACGCCACGCAAGTGAAACGCCTCTGGAGGGACAAACATTGATAGGAGGGCTAAGCTGTGGTGTCACCAGTGTCTTCTTAACAAAAGTCAGTGGGGCAGCAAGCACAGGAGGGTCCACGTCCTCTGCACTGGGTCATTGTGAAGAGTTAGCTGACGCCTCTCCAAGTTCACCAATAGAGTAAAACCGCTCTTCTGTCCAGAAGAGCACGGGTAGCTAATAAGAATTCGTTGTCTTCTTCTTTCGACTGCTCTTGTTAGGGGTTGCCACAGAGGATCATCTTCTTCCATCTCTTTCTGTCCTCGTCATCTTGTTCTGTCACACCCATCACCTGCATGTCCTCTCTCACCACATCCATAAACCTTCTCTTAGGCCTTCCTCTGTTCCCCTTGCCTGGCAGCTCTATCCTTAGCACCCTTCTCCCAATATACCCCTCATCTCTCCAAACCAACACAATCTCACCTCTCTGACTTTGTCTCCCAACTGGCCAACTTGAGCTTCCCCTCTAATGTCCTCATTTCTAATCCTGTCTATCCTCATCACATCCAATGAAAATCTTAGCATCTTTAATTCTGCCACCTCCAGCTCTGTCTCCTGCTTTCTGGTCAGTGCCACCGTCTCCAGCCCATATAACATAGCTGGTCTCACTACCGTCCTGTAGACCTTCCCTTTCACTCTTGCTGATACCTGTCTGTCACAAATCACTCCTGACACTCTTCTCCACTCATTCCACTCTGCCTGCACTCTCTTCTTCACCTCTCTTCCACAATCCCCTTTACTCTGTACTGTGGATCCCAAGTATTTAAACTCAATTTTATTATATTGAAGTAGACAAAGCTGAGATTCTTACCTCTTCTTCTTTTGGCTGCTCCCATTAGGGTTTGCCACAGCAGATCATCTTCTTCCATCTCTTTCTGTCCTCGTCATCTTGCTCTGTCACACCCATCACCTGCATGTCCTCTCTCATCACATCCATAAACCTTCTCTTAGGCCTTCCTCTGTTCCTACTCCAATATACCCAGCATCTCTCCTCTGCACAAGTCTTCTAACCGTACAACCTGAGCTGACCCTCTAATGTCCTCATTTCTAATCCTGTCCATCCTCGTCACACCCAATGCAAATCTTATCATCTTTAACTCTGCCACCTCCAGCTCTGTCTCCTATGCCACCGTCTCCAGCTCATATACCGTAGCTGGTCTCACTACCGTCCTCTAGACCTTCCCTTTCACTCTTACTGGTACGCGTCTGACACAAATTAGTAATAATAATAATACATTTTATTTCTATAGCGCCTTTCCCACCCGTGACATCTGATAGTCAGCCAACCTGTTGACCTTCTTGTTCTTTGCTGTTCACTTGACCTTCTCCTGGTTTCCTGATACGCTTGAACGTGTTTCTGACGTTGATTCACCCTTTTCTACTACATTACTTCTAAGATGCTGTATTTTAATGTGGATAGCATACCAAAACACAACTATATTACCCCCCTAAATGACTACATGATCCCCCCTAAGTCTCAGTTTTCTTCCTACATCTGATGAAGACAGGGCACTAATCATCACCCACCTAATACCCTCTTTATTGTGACGCATTGGCGGTGGCAGCGTCAGGGACAGGGGGTCTGGTCAGAATTGAGGAAAGGGCATCCAACAAAGTACAGAAAGAAGAAAACCTTCTCCAGAGTGCAGACCACCTCAGACTTGGAGCAATGGTTAACTTTTCAGCCTGACAATAACCTGAAGAATACAGCCAGGCCAATGCTGGTGTGGCTTTGGGACACATCTCTAAGTGGCCGAGCCAACTGAAAGACCACAGGACACCTGATGATGGCCGTTTATAGACGCTTCCCATTCAGAGAAGGAAGGACGAATGTGGCCGAATACTGAGACGTCCTTGTAGAAAAGCTGCTCCAGAGTGCACCCCACCTCAGACTGGGGTGACGGGTTCACCTTTCAGCATGACAATGACCTGAAGCTTACAGTCAAAACAATGCTGGAGTGACTTGGGGACAAGTCTCTGAGCGTCGTTAAGTGGCTCCGGAGAACCCAACAGAACACGTGAAGATGGCCGTTTCCTACCTAATCTAATGGAGCTTGAGAGGGGTCTGCCAGGAAGACTGGGAGAAACTGCCCAAATCCAGGTGTGCAAAGCTTGTAGAGCCTTACAAAAGGAGTCTCAATGGTGGAATTTCAGCCAAAGTCCTGAATTAAGTACACAGGACAGTAACTTGGGGAATGAATTGGTGACGTTTTTAATCAAAGCAAAACTTTTGCATTTTTGATAAATCCAACGCTATTGTAGGTCTGCGTATTGTTACTGCGTGCGACAGAGATGAGCCACGGTGAACGAGAACGTTTTTTTAGCACATGTCGAGACGCTGTTCATACAAGCTGGCGTTTTCACAAAGGCCTCGGGATCGTGTAGTTGAAAGGTGAGAGCGGAGACTAACGTCTGCTTTTATCTACACAAACGGGGCCGTGTGGACATCGCCTGACACTCTGGTGGATTTCCTTTTGGAGGATTAGGGATGAGGATATTTGCTGGTGAGCGGCACGGTGGCACCGTGGTAGCACTCCCTGCGTGGAGTTTGCATGTTGTCCCCGTGTCTGCGTGGGGTTTCCTCCCACAGTCCAAAGACTTGCAGGTTAGGTGGATTGGCAATTCTAAACTGGCCCTAGTGTGTGTGTGCCCTGTGGTGGGCTGGTGCCCTGCCTGGGATTGGTTCCTGCCTTGTGCCCTGTGTTGGCTGGGATTGGCTCCAGCAGACCCCCATGACCCTGTAGTTAGGATATAGCTGCTTGGATAATGGATGGATGGATATTTGATGGTGTTTTGTTCTATTTGACTCCCTCTTTTTATTTATTCCTTTTACTGAGTCCCCTTACTTCCAGAACAATCCCTCACCTCCTGGTAGGACATTTTTTATCGTTCCACAAGTCACGTTCCACCTGTGATGCCCATTTAGCCCCTAAAATGCTGCACTGGGAGCCAAGCTGTTGCACGCCGCAGGTTTTGAAATGCACGGCCTTCTCACTTGTTTTCTTTCTAGGCATGCTGCCGTCTTTTGAAAGCTGCTGGTTGTATGCCATGGCACTTTTCACCACAATATGTTAGGGCAGTTAAAAATGGCCAAACACACAAACAGTTTGAACTTCCATGTTCTGGCAGAGGGTATCACAGCATCAATCCCCAGGCCGGCAGGTTCAGAGCCAAGCGACGTGTACTGTGAATAACAAAAGACAATCGGATTACACGGTGGGATAGTGACTCCAGCTGCAGACGAGACACTCGGAAACCTCAGGCTCATTCAGCGACCCGAGACACTCTGAGGTCTGAAAGTTGACGTCTCTGTCCCTGCCGTCGTCACTCTCTTTAGACTCCGCCCACTCTCCACACCCCAGGGTGACACCTTAGACATTAGCAAGCCTCCGAACTAAACATTTTCTTACAGGTGACGCTGTGGGTTTATACAGGCTGCACCATTCAAAAGCCACAAACTTTTTAAAATTAACACTTAAAAGATGTCTCCTTTAAAGGTAAATGAACGTATTGGTTGCTGCCGGTTCCTAAATGTCTGGAGTCTGCATGTTCTCCCCATGTCATCCACTTCCTCGCCTTTAACTCCAAACCCGGAAACGGCAGGACTCCCAACAGTCTTTGTGCTGTCAGTATTCCAGAGCTCCCCCTGGTGGCCCCCACAGAACCCAGAAGAATACATTGCTGGGACCACAACTTCCATGCTGCCCTGTGGGTGTCCACACTGGGGTCCTCCAGATGGGATACTGCCACCCCTTTACAAGCGGGATGTACTGCCCATTGTAGGCCGTCACCCAGCATGCTGTCACTCCATCCTGGGTGTTGCTCCCTTGTTGCTAGAATGACAATCCCAGAGTAACTGCTGCTGCCTTGGCATAACAGGAGAGTGTCACTGCCCCCCTAGCTGTGCTTCGTATCCCCCCCAGCTTCCGGGCTGGGTAAGGGAGCAGGCAAGGCAGGGACGCCCGTTGGTCCCTCACATGTTTGGTGACATCCAAAACCAGCATTTTACCAGACAAAGGGGAAGGCCATCTGTGAGAAGACTGAAGCTCAACTGAAAGTGGGCTTAGAAACCTGACAGGGACCGCAAAAACATCACCGGCAAATCCACAGAGGAAATGTAAGAAAAGAAAGAAGTGGAGGGTTTTCTGGATCTGATAATAATCCATCCATCCATTTTCCAACCCGCTGAATCCGAACACAGGGTCACGGGGGTCTGCTGGAGCCAATCCCAGCCAACACAGGGCACAAGGCAGGAACCAATCCCTGGCAGGGTGCCAACCCACAGCAGTCCGATAATAATAATAATTCATTATACAGTATTTACGTAGCACTCTTCACACTACTCAAAGCGCTACCACACAGGGAAGACCCAGCAATGCAGACCCCCTGATCTCCTTACTGCCAGGCAGTCCACTGTGCCACCCTTCTGACATCACAGAGCTGAAAGAATTCTGCATGGAGGAGCAGTGGGACAAACTGTCAAACAGTCGATGTCGGGGAGAGCTATAGGCCACGCCGACTTGAGGGGGCAACACCAGCTAGTGGGTGGGCTTGCTTTTTCCACAGACCAAAGTGGCATATACAGTATATATGTATGTTTGTTGAAAAAAATAATATTATAAAGTCCAATTTTATTTTTCCTTCAATGAAGTGACTTCGTGTTTAAGTGACGATCAAACCTCGATGAGTTCCTTTTTGTGTGTTGTATTTATCCCGTTTTTTTTGATGCCCACTGCTTAACCAGCCTACCTGGAAGGGGGACTCTCTCTCCCTCTCTCTCTTTCTCTTGCTCTCTCTCTGTGTTTCTTTCTCTCTCTCTCTCCCTCTCTTTCTCTCCCTCTATCTCTCTCTCGCTGTCTTTCTCTCCCTCTTTTTCTATCTCTTTCTCTCTCCTTCTTTCTCTCCCTCTGTCCCTCTTTCTCTCCCTCTCTTCCTCTTTCTCTCCCTCTCTCTTTCTCTATCTCTCTCCCTCTTTCTCTATCTCGCTGACTTTCTGTCTCTCGCTGTCTCTCTCTCCCTCTTTCTCTCTCTCTTCCTCTTTCTCACCCTCTTTATCTTTCTCTATCTCTCTCTGTCTCTCCCTCTTCCTCTCCCTCTTTATCTTTCTCTATCTCTGTCTCTCTCTCCCTCTTTCTCTCTCTCGCTGTCTTTCTCTCTCCCTCTCTCTTCCTCTTTCTCTTGCTGTCTTCCTCTTTCTCTCTCCCTCTTTCTCTATCTCTCTGTCTCTTTCTCTCTTCCTCTCCCTCTTTATCTCCCTCTCTCTTTCTCTGTCTCTCTGTTTCTCTATCTTTCTCTCTGAATTGCCTTTCCCATGATTTCTTAGGAGTTTTTTTGTGTCCTCTTAGAGCGTCAAGGCTGGGCGGCTGTCAAATAAAGATACCTATTACAACACCAACAACATTTCTTTATATCGCACATTTTCATACAAGTCATGTAGCTCAAAGTGCCCATTGAGGCGTTCCTTGTGTGATTTTGGTTCTACAAGAAATACATTGATGAAGATGTTGTTGTTGATTTGTCCACATCAACCACAACCTTAAAACCACCCACCTAATATTGTGTAGGACCCCCTGATGCCACCAAAACAGCTCTGAGCCATCGAGGCGTGGACTCCTCAAGGCCCCTGAAGGTGTCCTGTGCTCTCTGACCCCAAGGTGTTAGTAGCTGAGCTTTCAAGGTGGGGTCTCCATGGATCGGGTTTCTCTTTCCAGCTCATCCCACAGATGCTCGATCAGATCTTGAGCTGGGGAATTTGGAGGGCCTGTCAACACCTTGAACTCTTTGTCATGTTCCTCAGACCGTTCCTGAATAGTTTTTGCAGGGTGTGTTATCCTGCTGAAGGGGTGTAAATTGGTTTGTAACATCCTCTAGGTAGGGGGTACACGTCAAAGTAACATCCACATGAATGCCAGGACCCAAGGTTTTCCAGCAGAATGTTGCCCAGAGCAGCACACTGCCTCAGATGGTTTGCCGTCTTCCCAGAGTGCATCTCTTCCCCAGGTAGACCACACACACACACACACACACGGGCATTCACATGATCTAAACGAAAACGTGACTCATCAGACCAGGCCACCTTCTACTACTTCATGGCCCAGTTTTGACACTCGTGTGCCCACTGCGCGCTCTTAAAAATTGATTTGCCAGAGTCATTAAAGAGGTCCTGGATAAAAATCAAGACCCCTCAGAGTTGCTGGATATCATGGCCGGCCTGTTCACTGGGACTGTGAGTTCTGTGCAGAGTGGAGGCAGTGATCCTGGGGTCTGTCAGGGGTGTGTTCTGCTCCTACTGTATACAGCCTGGAATGAACCGGGTGTTGGGTAGAGGAGTGGGGGTCCAGTGGCTGGGGGGCATCTGTTGGTGAAGAGAGATTCACTGATCTTGACTTTGCTGACGATGCTCTGATCATCGTGGAGTCAATGGAGGCTCTGATGGGGGCTCTCGAGAGACTGACTGAGGGGTCTGAGTGTCTGGGCTGGCGAGGGTCCTGACAAAAACCAAAGAGCCAGGCCTTTAATGACCTCTTGGGCACAGCAGTGTGTCTGTCCATGGAGAGAGTGTCGACCTCAACGAGAGGTTTACTGACCTCAGCAGTGACATTCATGTGACTCTGGGGACTCTTCATATGAAGTGAGTAGATGGATTGGGAGAGCATGGGGGGTCATGAGGTTGCTGGAAAGGGGTGTGTGGCGCTCCCGATATCTCTGCAAAAGGGCAAAGGTCCAAGTCTTTAGAGTCCTGGTGCTCCTTGTTTTTTGAGACATGGATGCTATCCAGTGACCTGAGACGAAGACTGGACTCCTTCATGTGGGTCTCTTCAGAGGGTCCTTTGAGTCCCACTGGTTTGACTTTGTGTTGCTCACAGAGTCCCGAATGAGGCACATGACCTGCATTGTGAGGGAGCGTCAGTTACGGCACTACGGCCATGTGACGCCATTACCTGAGGGTGATCCGGCTGATTGTTGAGGACCTGCTAACTACCCAAGTGGCTGGACCAGCAGTAGATAGAGGGTCATTTCCGAAAGGTGGTACTGCCTGGGGGGTTGCCAACCGGGACCCCGAGCTGTTTCATCATGTGGTGAGTCAAGACTGACTGTACTGGTGCCTGTTCCCCAACCTGACCTGACCTGTTCTTCACACTGATTTTTGGTTCCCAAGAAGGTTCCAGAAAGCACCTTTTATTAATTTAGACCTGTAACAGGCTCCATACAGTAAATACCCAAGTCTAGATGGTATCAGAGTTGTGAAACACCAACAAGTCATGAATTAAAGAGGACTTTTCCTGCCTGTAATAACACGGGCTAACTCCTGGTTTTCTTTATCTGTGTGTGTCCAGGTCCAGGTAGCCTACCATACGTTAAAGATTTTATTCCCAAACCCCCCCACATATTAGGATGTTTTTGAAAGCACAAAGAGCCAGCGTCATACGCAGAGAACCCATCCCAGAATGGAATGGTGCTTTGTTAAGTAGTGGCTCTATGAGGAACCACACAACCCAGTAAAGAACCAGTAACTTTAAGAGTGTAGGCGCTTTCGGTGGTGGACAGGAGTCAGCATGGCCACTCTGACCGGTCATCAGCTACACAGCAAGCTGCGATACTCTTTGTGTTCTGACACTACTTCTCTCGCGGGCCAGCATGACATACGTTCTTCAGCATTTTGTGCCACCGTAGATCTTCTGTGGGATCGAACAGGATGGCCTAGTGCATTAGTGAGCCATGGAGGCACTTGTGACCTCCAGTTATCCTTCCTTGGACCACTTTTGGTTGATACTGGGAACACGCTGCCATTTTGGAGATGCTCTGACCCAGTCGTCCAGCCATCTCACAGTTTGGCCCTCGTCAAGAGTCACTCAGATTGTCATGCTTGCCCGTTTTCTCCTGATTCCAACACGTCACCTTCAAGAGCCGACGGTTCACTTGCTGCCTAATACCACCTGGCCTGACTGGTGCCAATGTGAGTCACGTCTCCTGGCGGTGGTGTGAGTGTTGGGGCTGACCGGTGCACTTGCTGCCTAATACCACCCGACCTGACCGGTGCCAATGTGAGTCACGCCACCTGGCGGTGGTGTGAGTGTTGGGGCTGACCGGTGCACTTGCTGCTTAATACCACCCGACCTGACCGGTGCCAATGTGAGTCACGCCACCTGGCGGTGGTGTGAGTGTTGGGGCTGACCGGTGCACTTGCTGCCTAATACCACCCGACCTGACCGGTGCCAATGTGAGTCACGCCACCTGGCGGTGGTGTGAGTGTTGGGTCTGACCGGTGCACTTGCTGCTTAATACCACCCCGACCTGACCGGTGCCAATGTGAGTCACGCCACCTGGCGGTGGTTGTGAGTGTTGGGGCTGACCGGTGCACTTGCTGCCTAATACCACCCGACCTGACCGGTGCCAATGTGAGTCACGCCACCTGGCGGTGGTGTGAGTGTTGGGTCTGACCGGTGCACTTGCTGCCTAATACCACCCGACCTGACCGGTGCCAATGTGAGTCACGTCACCTGGCGGTGATGTGAGTGTTGGGACTGACCGGTGCACTTGCCATTTCACATGACCATATGCTGTAGATATTCAGCGCTGTATCCTGTCTAATGAGTTATATCAGGTTTGATGATTAATGGGTCCGCTCTGAGCATTTTCTTTTAACTTTAAACCACATGCACACGCATTATACTTTCAGACTGGAACATTAGGTTTTTATTTATTGCAAAAATATTCAGTGTGGTACCAGTCTCAGCAGAAAATATGATTGAATGCCATCTGTTAGTAAACAACAGCCATCCCACTCAGTTGTTCTCCTTTTGTAGGAACTTGATAATAACTGTGGTAACAGCGCGCTGATGAAAGTGCCTGCTCTTTAATACACTTAGCGTGTCTTTACAGATCCGACAATTATCCGCTCAGAATTGCCACAATGTTTACCCAAAACAGACGAGTCACCAGGCTGCAATAGAAGCCTCGTGCAGAGAGACCCGCTGATCAGAAGCAGAGCTCATTCCTACCTTCCCGTTTCTTTTGTTACAACCGGGCATGAGGATGGCTGCCGTCACATAACATTCTCTACGGCTTTCCCAGACCCTTTCACGTCTGTCACGTGTGCTCAGGGTGAACCTGCTCTCATCTGTGAAGAGCACAGGGTGCCAGTGGTGGACACCTGCCAATTCCGGTATTCTATGGTAAATGCCAATCAAGCTCCACAGTGCCCACTAGAGGACGTCGGGCCCTCAGGCCACCCTCATGAAGTCTGTTTCTGATTGTTTGGTCAGAGACATTCACACCAGTGGCCTGCCTGCCTGCTGGAGGTCATTTTGTAGGCTCTGACAGTGCTCATCCTGTTCCTCCTTGGCCAAAGGAGCAGATAACGGTCAGTCGTGCTGATGGTTTATGGACCTTCTATGAGGGGCCCTGTCCAGCTCTCCTAGAGGAACTGCCTGTCTGTCTCCTGGAATCTCCTCCATGCCCTTGAGACTGTGCTGGGAGATGCAGCAATACTTTTGGCAATGCCACATATTGATGTGCCATCCTGGAGAAGTTGGACTACCTGTGCCAGCTCTGTAGGGTAGATAGATAGATAGATAGATAGATAGATAGATAGATAGATAGATAGATAGATAGATAGATAGATACTTTATTAATCCCAAGGGGAAATTCACATTCTCCAGCAGCAGCATACTGATACAATAAACAATATTAAATTAAAGATTGATAAAAAACAGACAATAACTTCGTATAGTGTTAAATGTTAACATTTACCCCCAACCCCCCGGGTGGAATTGAAGAGTCGCATAGTTTGGGGGAGGAACGATCTCCTCAATCTGTCAGTGGAATGTTTGTGGAAGGCAGGTATGGCCTTATGACACCAGTAGTGACACTGACCGTAGCCAAATGCAAAAAGAGTGACAAAACAGATGAGGAGGGAAAAATGTCAGTGGCCTCCTCTAGCTGTTAAACCATTCATTCCTGTTTTGGGGGTCATCTCATTGTTGCCCCTCTAGTGCACCAAAGCAGCTGAAACTGATGAACAAGCCCCTCTGCTACTTAACTGAGCAGATCAATAGCCCACAAGTGTCACTGACTTGATGGATGCTATACTCTCATTCAAAAGGGGTTCTTTCATTTTTTGGAGATGTATAGTTTTTTTTTTTTCATAAGTCAACATAACTTTTTTGTGTGAAAAATATTAGGTTAATCAATTGTGTAGGTAAAGCAACACATCGCATTACAAAGTCTACTGAATCCCATTAGTAAATTATTTAATTGTACAGTAATCCCTCCTCCATCGCGGGGGTTGCGTTCCAGACCCTCCCGCGAAAGGTGAAAATCCGCGAAGTAGAAACCATATGTTTATATGGTTATTTTTATATTGTCATGCTTGGGTCACAGATTTGCGCAGAAACACAGGAGGTTGTAGAGAGACAGGAACGTTATTCAAACACTGCAAACAAACATTTGTCTCTTTTTCAAAACTTTAAACTGTGCTCCATGACAAGACAGAGATGACAGTTCCGTCTCACAATTAAAAGAATGCAAACATATCTTCCTCTTCAAAGGAGTGCGCGTCAGGAGCAGAGACTGTCAGAAAGACAGAGGAGAGCAAACAAATCAATAGTGCTGTTTGGCTTTTAAGTATGCGAAGCACCGCCGGTACAAAGCTGTTGAAGGCGGCAGCTCACACCCCCTCCGTCAGGAGCAGGGAGAGAGAGAGAGAGACAGAGTTTGTTTTTCAAGCACAAATCAATACGTGCCCTTCGAGCTTTTAAGTATGCGAAGCACCGGGCAGCATGTCGCTTCAGGAAGCAGCTGCACAAAAGATAGCAACGTGAAGATAATCTTTCAGCATTTTTAGACGAGCGTCCGTATCGTCTAGGTGTGCGAACAGCCCCCCTGCTCAATCCCCATACGTCAGGATCACAGATAGTCAGCACAAGAGAGAGAGAAAAGTAAGTTGGGTAGCTTCTCAGCCATCTGCCAATAGCGTCCCTTGTATGAAATCAACTGGGCAAACCAACTGAGGAAGCATGTACCAGAAATTAAAAGACCCATTGTCCGCAGAAATCCATGAACCAGCAAAAAATCTGCGATATATATTTAAATATGCTTACATATAAAATCCGCGATAGAGTGAAGCCGCAAAAGGCGAAGCACGATATAGCGAGGGATTACTGTACAGCTATACAAGAGGTAAATAATATATATATACTATATAATAAAATACTTTTTAAAAACCACGCATATCTCACAATATAAAAGCGGTCGGGATTGTCCTTCTGTCCCGTGAGTGCAAAGCGTAGCGGTATTCCGCTTATCACAGACTTACTACTTGCAGCTTGTGGTACGAAGTGACGCGTTGTGAGCAGAGTTCTGGTGCTCCCATCATTCCCTTGCTTTTGTGCGCGATGCGCTAGAAAAATAGACAAAATGATGTCTCTGGAAATAATTAATGTTGATGGAGTACAAATGCCTCGCTGCGTAGTAAATATCAGGGGAGATGGTGCTTGCTTATTCTCATCTATAGCTTATTTAGTGCATGAAACTCCGTCTTTAGCGGTACAGATTCGGGCTGACTTTGTACGACTTTGGACAGGCACTTGAGGGGATAAAAAAACTTAGGTTTTCAGGAGATGTTATGAATGGGCACTTTGATGTTCTCATTCCCTACACTTACATGCCTGATGTACACATGGAGCACACACAAATTGAGGATAAAAGTCGGTCGCCTTAAAAGGCGGGTCAGCCTAGTATTAAGTTAAAGAGTGTACTAAAAAGTAGAAAATAAGTCTCTTATACATCACTTGTAAAGCAAAAGTTCCCACCTTCCTGCCTTGTGTCCTGTGCTGGCTGGGATTGGCTCCAGCAGACCCCCATGACCCTGTGTTAGGATATAGTGGGTTGGATAATGACTGTCTGACTGACATTGACTAGCATGTCAATATTAGTGTGTGCATTCAGAGTGTGTGCAGGGTCAAGTCAAGTCGAGTTGGGGAGCATGCACTGGTACACTACACGACGAAACAACTCGGGATCCCGGTTTGCAACCCCCCCCCAGGCAGACACACGGTCCAGTCGCACTCTCCGGAATTGACCCTCTATCTGCCACAGCTAGGTGTTACGTGGGTCGACCCCTTGGTCTGGTCCAGACACTTGGGTCCCCCAACAATGAGGATCTTACGAGCCGGATCACCCTCGGGGAAACGCGCCACAGTGACTTTAACTGACGCTCCCTCACAATGCAGGTCATGTGCTCCATGAGCAACACAAAGTCAAACCAACGGTACCCAAGGAATTTCCAGAGAGACACCAAAGGAATCCAGGCTTCATCCCAGGTCACTGGATAGCGTCCATCTCTCGCAAACGGGAAGCACCAGGACTCTAAAGACGACTTGGACCTTCATCCTTTTGCAGAGATATCAGGAGCACCACACACCTCTTTCCAGTGACCTCATGACCCCTTATGCTCTTCATAGGAAGAGTCACCAGAGTCACGTGAATTTAGAGTCCTTTAAATAACTCCCTGTTAGGCATCATTGTGTATTATTGTGAAGGATGCGCCGAGCCGTACCTCATCACACACAGTCCTTTACGCTGGCCTGTCAGGTCCTCTCCCGAGTGACTTCACCTCATCCAGAACAACAGGAATGAGGTATTCCATGCTCTCCCAATCCGCCTACTGGCTTCATAGGAAAAATCACCAGTCCATGAGGGGATTGTGTAGAAAAAGTGTTGCGCGACCAAAGTGTCTGCCAGTCCCCTTAAATGAAAGTCTGCCGTGTGTAATTACGATGTCTGAACGGTTTGATTTGTAATTTTAAACTGTGGAGTAGAGCCGGGCGGGGGGGTTGGGGGGGGGGGGTTGCTCAAGGAACAAATGGGTCTTTGGCCCACACATTATGTAGTGCAGTGTCTTTATTTCTATTGTCGTATGACTTGTTGTTTTCTCATTTCCTTTCAGCCCCCTTGAATATTACGAATATGGCCACGGTACAAGCGAAGACGCCTACAACAGTTACGGTAAGCTTAACTTGCTATTTTCCTTCCCATATTCCAGTCAACACTTAAAATGACAAAACGAATCAATCCCTTACGTTATTACAAAAAGAGGGTTTTGCTTTCCTCGGTTTAGTTTTCCTCCTTCGCCTTTCTGGGCTTGGAGGGCGCATTGATCTGTGGATGCCACTTTGCATTTTGACACGTGGATTTAAGGCCAGAGTCTCGGTTAGATCAATTTTAGATAAAATTCCCACAGCAGGTAATCAGAGGCCTTCAATTGATCTCCACAAGGACAATGAGCGTGCTGATTAGTATTTGCATGTGTTTTACAGTGGCAAATTTCACTTTTATTGACGTTATAATAATGTTACAACAATGCTCTCAGGCACTTGGGATCCAAAGAACTGTGAGAGGGCTTAGTGCCTTTGAGTTATTCTCGACAGTCAGGCATTGTTTCATTGTCTCCATTAAAGGAGTCAGCATTTTACCAGATGCATTATTTGATTTTTTTTCTTTTTATTCAAAACGGTGTCATCAGTTATATGTATTTTATATAGTGCCACTAATAGTAGGCGAGGAACCAGTAAAGCATGGGAAACATGGGCATCCTGCTGAGGGTGGCATGGCAAAAAAAAAATTCAGAATGGTGATTACAGCCTGAGCCGGGCAGTCCATTAGGGACTCCGTTTATAAAGGCTCATTGAAGTCCAGTAATACTGTTTGCATGCCATTACTGTTTGCATGCCGTTACCCAGGGGGCACCATACATGAAAGATAAGGGGCACACCCCTTCAGACAACAAATGGTGCACGTTTCATAAAGTGCACCTTCTGCTCACAGAGGGGTGCCAATTATGTAACTGATATTGCGGGCATGTGCTCCAGACAATGAGGGGGACCCAAAGTCATTGAAGTCCAGTAATACTGTTTGCATGCTGTTACCCAGGGGGCACCATACATGAAAGCTAAGGGGCACACGCCCAGGACACTCTTCATAAACAGCATATTATGTGCACAGAGGAGTGCCAGCTGTGTAACTGACAGGGCGGGTGTATGCTCCGAACAACGAGGGGGATGCAAAGTCATCGAAGTCCAGTAATACTGTTTGAGCGCTGTTACCCGGGTGGTGCCATATATGAAAGATAAGGGGCGGGCACCCTCCAGACAAAAAATGGCACATGTTTCATAAAGTCCACCTTCTGCTCACAGAGGGGTGCTAATTATGTAACTGATATTGTGGGCATGTACTCCAGACAATGAGGGGGACCAAAAGACCAGTAATACTGTTTACACGCCGCCACCCAGGGGGCACCATACATGAAAGACGATGGGAGTGTGCTGCTTAAATTCTGCGGTGTGTACACTGAGGGGTGCTATTTATTTAACTGAAGGGGCACACGCTCCAGACACTGAGGATCATCCAACTTTGATACTGACTATCCGCTATAGTCACTGAGGGGCGCCTCCAAATGGGCTTCGACTGGCACTGGTGAGAACTGCTTTACAATCCAAACAACCTAAAGAAATAATGACAGCTATGACGATAGAGAAAGGGGCCATTTACAGTCCGTGGATGTAAAACTGAGAAAACACGATAAAAATAAAAGAAGCATAATAGAGGGTACACCCCAATCGCCCTCTATGTCACGATTTTTGAGCGGGCAGTAATCACTTCTTTACTTTTTCGTGTTTTCACTCTGCGCTTCCTTTTTCTTGAACATTGCTACAGAGCAGGTGACGCAAGTCCATGTGTCATTGTGTTTAACTTGTCACGCAGCTCTCGGCTCCATCTTGTGGCTTAGTAAGGTGATCCTGCTGTCACGACGTGCTATTCGACTTGACCGCTCGTGTAACTGGCACAGCGGCAGTTGTATTTGTATTTTTATTGTGGGCGCCGTCATTTTTTATTTTTTTGCGTGGCTGCCGTCATATTATCACTAACAAGGTTGTGAAGGTGATGGCATCACAAATAGGGCATTTTTTTAGATAGTTCTGCCTTTCAAGTTTTTGTATTCACTATTCACTCACTATTTGTTTTGACTTTGGGCTTTGGTTACCTCGGTTAACGTTGTGCTTGAGCTCCACTTTTAATTTTTTCCTCGTTATTGGAACGAATTTCTAAGTAAGAATGTACGACTCTTCCGATTTTCTGGTCTCAATTCCTGATGTTTCATTTTCATGTTATAAATGATTTTCATCTCTTGTTGATGCCATGTTGGTTTTTATGGGGTATCAGTTTGTCATTCGGAGGTTGATTGATGTGAGAAACAAGCTGAATTGGACTGACTTTAGCACAAGGCTGTGACAACAAAACGTGAAGGGCTCTGAAGACTTTGTGAAGGCCCGGCTTCTCCCGCCCTCTTACTAGCACCACAAGGTCTGACGACATCTTGGGAAGCAGAGATGCATCAATCGAGTTAGAAGTGAAAGATCTGTCTAAAATTTACAAAACCACTACGGTGGCTTCTCCCTCCCGCCTGACGTCCGGATGTTCTGTGTCATACTGGGAGAGCAGAAATACGCGACAAGACTGCCCACAAAGTACCAGCCAAGGCAGCAGTGGTGGAAAAACACACATCGGTGGGTTTTAGCTAAACTTTTAATTTTATTTTAATGCAATGGTGTTAAGTCATTACATTTACTAGGCGTTTTTATACAACACGTACCATACTATTTTACCATCCGCCATTCCACAGTTGAAACAATGGCAGTAAAAGAATCGGCACACAGAGGCAGTAGTAGAGATTGAGCCGACATTTATGGCATACAGTCCAGCAGCTTAACTACTAGACGACCAAATTGCCTGCCATATAAAAAGTAAAGATTGATCGAATGTCCTATGACTGCGGGCAGGGAGACCATGCAAAAGCCCTGATGGCAGGCCAAGGACAGCGTCACTGTCTCATATCTGTGGCGATACGATGCATTACTCCCACTCTTTACTAGATTTGAACTGATCGCCGGTTCAGTTTGTTCTTATATAGCACACCTCAGTCACAGAACAAGAGAGATACTGGATCTACAGATATACCATATTACAAATAGAACACAAACATCATCCCTGCGTCTGCCTGAGTTTCCTCAGAGTTCTGCACTTTCCTCCCATTGTCCAAAGGCATGCTGGGTAGGTGAACTGGTGACACTAAACTGGCCTGAGGGTGTGTGGATGAGTGTGGTCGGTGTGACTTTCGCCCTGTCCGGGGTTTGTTCCTACCTTGCCTTACACCCTTCACCCCCCCCCCCCCCCCCCAGCACCCCCCACGAACCTGTTCATGACTAAACAGATCAGAAAATGACTGACATTCATCAACAGAAATCAACTCTTACAGTTCCCCCCTTTAGTTCTTCCAGACCAAAAATAATCAATTATCATTTAGATCAAGCAAGTGATTCAGGGAAATCTACATTGGCACAAGGCAATTCACGTGACAGGGCAACATAACCAAAATCAGGAGGGGGGGGGAAGCATAAGTGTTTACCACAATGTTGGTGACAGGTGGCGTAAAGGCTTACTTTTAAAAACCCACTGGAGAATGATGATGACAAATGTTATTAAAGCAACAGATGCTCCGGCCCAGCACAAACCCCACGGCTTTGAATTAAGCACTTTAAAAAATGACATCTCGTGACACAAACATGACACACTGAATGTGCAGTGTAAGTATATGTATATACTGTATATGATATATACAGGGGGAGTCAAATGTATGTTGACACTAATTTTACTGCTATGTATAGACTTATATACAATTTTTGTGGACAATTTGTGCCACGTATGGTCCATGTGTTGAACAGAATGGCAAACAGGCTGAGACATTCCTGTAGATAATCTTGCACATATGAAGTATGTTTTGTGAATAAATTGTTTCCGTAACATAATGTTAACATAATTTTGACTCACCCTGTGTGTGTGTATATAAATATATATATTCTACTCTTTTTTATCAGTATGCTGCTGCTGGAGAATGTGCATTTCCCATTGGGATTAATAAAGTATCTATCTATCTATCTACTAGACAAAAAGCCCGTTTTAACAACGTAAGATGAAACGGGCACGAGTGCAATAGTAATAAGTATAAGCACCACAAACCTGATATAGTTTTATTGAATGAATGCGTAATTAGGCCTGGAGCTGTAGTCGAAATCGGCTTTCAGGCCTCTAGAGCTTTAATCGAAGTCGCCTTTCTGTTTGCATTTTTGCGGCCGTAAATCCGCCGCCTGCCGCGATGTCGGTCTCGTAAGGTTTTTCGGTAAGCTGCGCAGAAGGCGACTGCGCATTCGGCTTCGGACAGACGTGAGTGAGTGAGTAGACTGGCAAATTATATATAAGATATATATATATATATATATATATATATATATATAAATATACAGTACTGTGCAAACGTTTTAGGCAGGTGTGAAAAAATGCTGTAAACAAAGAATGCTTTCAGAAATATAAATAATGATTGTTTATTGTTATCAATTTACAAAATGCAAAGTGAGCGAACAAAAGACAAATCTAAATCAAATCAATATTTGGTGTTCCTACCTTTTGCCTTCAAACCAGCGTCAATTCTTGTAGGTCCACTTGCACAAAGTCAGGGATTTTGTAGGATTCTAGTCAGGTGTCTTATCACCCAATTCTACCAAACAGGTGCTAATGATCATCAATGTCACACGGAGGTTGAAACACAGTCATGAACTGAAACAGAAACAGCTGTGTAGGAGGCTTCAAACTGGGTGAGGAACAGCCAAACTCTGCTACCAAGGTGAGGTTGTGGAAGACAGTTTCATGTCATGGAGCACAGCAACAAGACACAAGGTAGTTCTACTGCATCAGTGAGGTCTCTCCCAGACAAAGATTTCAAAGCAGACTGGGGTTTCAAGATGTGCTGTTCAAGCTCTTTTGAAGAAGCACAAAGAAACGGGCAACGTTGAGGACCGTAGACGCTGAGGTCGGCCAAGAAAACTTAGTGCAGCAGATGAAAGACACATCAAGCTTTTTACCCTTCAAAATCGGAAGATGTCCAGCAGTGCCATCAGCTCAGAACTGGCAGAATCCAGTGGGACCCAGGTACACCCATCTACTGTCCAGAAGTGGTCTTCATGGAAGAGTTGCAGCCAAAAAGCCATACCTCCGACGTGGACACAAGGCCAAGCGACTCAAGTATGCACGAAAACATAGGAACTGGGGTGCAGAAAAATGGCAGCAGGTACTCTGGACTGATGAATCAAAATTTGAAATATTTGGCTGTAGCAGAAGGCAGTTTGTTTGTCAAAGGGCTGGAGAGCGGTACAATAATGAGTATCTGCAGACAACAGTGAAGCATGGTAGAGGTTCCTTGATCATTTGGGGCTGCATTTCTGCAAATGGAGTTGGAGATTTGGTCAGGATTAATGGTGTTCTCAATGCTGAGAAATACAGGCAGATACTTATCCATCATGCAGTACAATCAGGGAGGCGTATGATTGGCCCCAAATTTATTCTGCAGCAGGACAACAACCCCAATCATACAGCCAAAGTCATTAAGAGCTATCTTCAGTGTAAAGAAGAACAAGAAGTCCTGGAAGTGATGGTATGGCCCCCACAGAGCCCTGATCTCAACATCATCGAGTGTGTCTGGGATTACATGAAGAGACAGAAGGATGTGAGGAAGCCGACATCCACAGAAGATCTGTGGTTAGTTCTCCAAGATGTTTGGAACAACCTACCAGCCGAGTTCCTTCAAAAACTGTGGGCAAGTGTACCTAGAAGAACTGATGCTGTTTTGAAGGCAAAGGGTGGTCACACCAAATATTGATTTGATTTAGATTTCTCTTTTGTTCATTCACTGCATTGTGTTGATTAATGAAAATAAATGATTAACACTTCCAGTTTTGAAAGCATTCTTTGTTTACAGCATTATTTCACACCTGCCTAAAACTTTTGCACAGTACTGTATGTGTGTGTATATATATATATATATATATATATATATATATATATATATATATATATATACTGTATATAAACAATAGATACAAGATAAAGTGTTGGGTTTCCACTGTCTATCCCCGGTCCTGGTTGTATTGGGTTTTAATATCAGGTTAGAATAAATATTGATGTTGACGTTGCATAAACAGTTTAATTTAATTGGTTTGAGACTCTGAAAGCCACTCTAAGTTAAGGTCAGGCTGAGAATGACAAGGGTGCTGGAGTCCTTATATAGCAATGCAGAAGTGGCAGGTGACATCAGACCATGACTCCCAGTGGAAGTGACACCAGTGGTCCTCCAGATTGTCCTTCTGTATTCTGGAGAAAACAGAACTTGTGTTAGTGGTGTCACCTTAAAAATATTAACCCAACATTCAAGCAATCTGTCATGATCAGACAGGACCTCATTTTATGTGCTTGAGGATGAAATCCTACTTGGCCAGGAGGCTATAACCAAAGGATTAAGGCCCAGGGTTATCCTTGGATTTCAACCCAATCAGGGTGAAGAAATAATGGATGGACAAGGAATGACTGGATATGATGAGTAATTAATCTCCAAGCAGAAGAGTTGGTAGTGCTCCTCTGACTACCCAGTTTGGACACCTGCAGGTTTGCCTGGGACTTGTAGTACAGAAGAGTGACCTCATGAGTGTCTAAAATGTCATAAAATATGAGAGGCTTGTATTCATATATACATACATATATATTCTATATATACATACATACATACATACATACTGGCAAAGTGATGACTCAGAGGCTAAGGATCTGCACTGGCATCTGGAAAGTTGCTCTGTACACACACACATAATCAATATATATGTATATATGTGTGTGTGTGTGTATAATATATATATATATATATATTTATATATATGAGAGATGTTCAAAAAGTTTCCACACTTTTTTAGCTCTATTTATTAAGAATTTCAAAAACAAATGTCGTCACTTTCCTACAGTCACCTCTCTTTGTGATGCAATTTTCCCAGCATCGTACCAACATTTTAATGCCCAATTACTACTCCTCCCGCCTTCACCATTTCCAATGAAAATATAAAAGTGCATAAACTTTTTGAACATCACTCAATATACAGTGTATGTATATATATATATATATATATATATATATATATATATATATATATATATATATATATATATATATAATATAATATACTGTGATCTGTAGCGAGAGTAGGGAGCAGCTTGAGGAGACCCTGGAGAGGTAGAGTTCTGCTCTACAGAGGAGAGGAACGAAGGTCAGTAAGACCACCAAGATAGAATACATGTGTGTGAATGAGAGGGAGGTCAGTGGAATGGTGAGGATGCAGGGAGTAGAATTGGAAAAGGTGGAGGAGTTTAAATACTTGAGATCAACAGTACAGAGTAATGGGGATTGTGGAAGAGAAGTGAAGAAGAGAGTGCAGGCAGGGTGGAGAGGGTGGAGAAGAGTGTCAGGAGTGATTTGTGACAGACGGGTATCAGCAAGAGTGAAAGGGAAGGTCTACAGGATGGTAGTGAGACCAGCTATGTTATAGGGACTGGAGATGGTGGCACAGGAGACAGAGCTGGAGGAGGCAGAGTTAAAGATGCTAAGATTTGCATTGGGTGTGACGAGGATGGACAGGATTAGAAATGAGGACATTAGAGGGTCAGCTCAAGTTGGACGGTTGGGAGACACAGTCAGAGAGGCCATTGGTTTGGACATGTGTAGAGGAGAGATGAGGGCTATATTGGGAGAAGAATGCTAAGGATAGAGCTGCCTGGTAAGAGGAAGGCCTAAGAGAAGGTTTATGGATGTGGTGAGAGAGGACATGCAGGTGATGATATGGAAAGATATGGAAGAAGATGATCCGCTGTGGCAACCCCTAATGAGAGTAGCTGAAAGAAGAAGATGATATATATATAATATAAATAAAATGTGCTGTGGTCATTCAAGGGAATGACGGGTCGAAAGAAAAGTTGGTGTGCAAACCTGCCCATCCCCATTTATGCACTAAGTCAACAAAAACAAATACAAGATGTGGCCTCTAGCAATATAAACAACTGTAAGAACCAATCTCTCTTATGACATCTTTAGATCACGCAGGATCAGAGTATAAAGGATATCCATCTCTTCGGTCCCCCAGTCAATGAGTGAAGCCTCCTTCTGGGTGGTTGTGCTTTTAGGGTCTGGGATCCTGAAGGGGTAGAGACAGTTGCCCTCACTAAGAGGTTTCTTGGTGCTGTGAAGGCAAAAGAAGACAATATAGTTAACGGTAGCACCCCGTCTCAGGCCACAGTTAAATTACACCTGGAGGGTGACTCTCTGACTTGTGTGACAATATATATAATACTGGGTCAGCATGTGCCACCCAACCCACAAGGGAAAGGAGATAAAAAGGCAAGAGAGGTGAACATGTGTAGGTAAAACCACCAAAATGGAGCCAACATGGCAGCTGGTTGAGTAGCACTAAGGGCTCATTTACACTTCACGCTCAGAATGCGTACGAGCCCGCATCATGGCTGCCACGCGTTCCCAGCGTTCATTTGATGCGTCCTCTGAGCAGGTCCTCAGAAATTAACGTAACGCATGCATGAGTTGAAGTACCAGCAAAAAGTCGGAGGGCGCAGTGTGCTAAAAGTTGGAATGTGACGTCAGAGTCTCTGTTTACTATCTACATGTGACAGAAAGCCGCTTTGAGGATCCTCTGAGATTGATGTGCACGCTTCGATGTTTGATGAATGGTTCAAGTTTAAGCACTTTATTGTGTTACTTTCTGTGACAGCCCCAAGGTGCATTTAAAGAAAAGTCAAATAATTCCAAATATGTCATATACAGTGTTAAGTGATCAAGTAACCAGAGCAAATTTATTATTACTCAAAGTACAGCAGCATAAATTGTTATTGCACCTGTTAATGAATAGTCCATTACATATTCTATATTGTATTACATTAGTATATTGCACATTACCAATATAGCTTATTGCACATGTTCAATTAAAAATGGTCTCAGACTGAGGAGATTCAGAGATCAGAAAGTTTAGGGTAGATGGGGGAAAAAGCTCTTTTTTAGTCTGTTTGTGCGCACACGGATTGACCGAAAGCGTCTTCCTGACAGGAGGAGCACAAACAAAGAATTTCCAGGATGAGTTTTGTCCTTGAGAATGTTTTTGGCCCTTCTCACACAGCAATGTGGTGAAGCAAAATGCAGACATACAGATGCATTCGTGGTGCTTTTATATTCAAGCGTCGCATATTCCCGATCATAATGACATGATACATTTTAAAAGTCTCACATACCGTCTCCTGTGCCGTCTTTTTTTTCTGGTGCTTCCTCTGGTACTGACAGCGGTGGCAAACAGCAATAGATCACCACACTGAGCACATTAAATGTATGATATTCCAACTCTCTGCACATTTAGAATTCTTAGATTTATACTTGATATCACTTTCATGATGAAATGCACTGATGTATGTATGTTACATTTTACAGATAAATTGGTAATTTTGTTTAAATAATGACTACTGTTAATAATGGGGGTGACACGATGGTGGAGCGGTAGCGCTGCTGTCTCACAGGGTGTCACGTCGCTGGTATTCCCTGCCTGGAGTTTCCATGTTTTCCTGCTGGGTTACCACAGTGGGCTCCGGTTTCCTTCCAAAAATATGCAGATGTGGTGACACTAAAATGACGCCAGTGTGTATGTGTGTGCTTGTATTCACCTTGCGATGAGCTAATGGCCCGTCCAGGGATTGTTTCTGCCTCGTGCCCAATGCTTGCTGGAATGCACACATACCTGGACTGATGGATTTAATCATTAAACATCCTTTTCAGAGATATTGTGGTAAGGTGTCATCAGAGTTTAATGGCTGTTCCAGGCAATTCACAACACAGATGATGATATCTCACACTGTCACCTGGTGGATTCCTCCAGATTTACGTAAAGTACACGCTCAAGTATAAACAGTACAACGCTTGCGTAGCAGGAGCGTCCTCTGCAGCATGCGTCGCATTGCGTGAAGTATAAATCTGGCTTAAGAGGATTAGCTTGCAGTGTTGAAAGGAGCAGTAGAGGCTGGACAGAGTTCGGTTTGTGCCGGTGGGTTTTTGCTGTCTTTCTTAGGACACCTTTCACAGGCATAACCGAAGGGGGCTAAATTAAGGAGGTGATTTCCACCTAATAGTCCTGCTCGGGCTTACTAACTCACTGTTTGAGGTTGTCTTTGTTCATTGTGTCGATAAAATATTTTCTCACATAAGTACCTGTAGAAAAAGAGAATGTGATAATTGTGTTGCAGAATTTATGGTAATGCATGGCTGTTTGCCATAGGTGGTCTTCCATATCCTTGGCTTTGAGCTGTGAGCCTAAAGATCTGCACTGATACCCATAAGGTTGCCAGTTCGAGACTTCATTACTGACAAAGGGGATCCTACACTGCTAGGCCCTTAACCTGCAATTGCTATACAATGGCTGACCCTGCACTCTGACCCCAAGGGGTCCATGAAAACTAAAAAATTCCTAATACAAGAAATAAAATAGAGTGGTCCTCAGTCTAATACACGTTGAGGACCACTGATGTGGAGGATAAGAGCCTGATACTTACACAGGAATGTGGTGTCTCTCTCCCTGTACCATTTAAATTACTTTGAATCGGTCATTAACACAAGTCTTATAAAGTCTAAGGTGGTCTGTCATGGAGGGACCTCTTATGACTCACCATCCGTGGCGCTTGTTCCTGGCTACCACAGCTGCAGGCGATCCGAGTGCGTGTGTGTGTGTGTGTGTTCGTGAATGGCAGTCGTTTTCAAATGACATAAAGGAGAAAGTAAATCTCTGAGGTAGACGTTCAATGGCTTCTCTCAGGCTGAAATAAAAAAAGCGCAGCACTGATTGCTGATGGAGTAGCCGACTGAACAGGCGCCATCACCCACACGGCCCCCGCTGTGAGGCAATGGAGATAATGGGCAGCCCTGTGAGGTGATGACATAATGGAAATGCAGAAAATGGGGGGCCACCTTTTGATTTGCAAAAATAATTCAAACCAGCGTACCCCTGTCCTTTGCAGAAGGCTCCATTCACGGTCTGCTGTTTACATAAGTCTGAAGTACTGAATACTTCGGCTCTGCCGTTATAAAACTTCCGTTTTTCCTTTTCAGTAATCCTTTGGTAAATGTTCCGGCAAAACAAGCTTATTCAGTTTGTTTGGGTTGAAATAAGCTATGAGAATAAATGTGAGAAAACATGAGGAGCTCTCGGCCATTTTCATTTTGTAAATGTAGACTCTCAGTGGGGGGAAAAAAGGTTGGAGACCCCTGATCTACAGTCTGCTATGGTGAAGGATGCACTGAGCTGTACCTCCTGTTCTGGAAAAGGCAATGCTACCTTATATACTAATACCCTTATGTTGGCCCATCAGGTCCTCTTCCTGAATGACTTCACTTCATTCGTAAGAAAAGCAAAATGATTCTTACAGAAACGAACCTCCGCGTTCACCTGACCTGACTTCCAGCGAGTTGAGTAGTTTTCCCTCTTGCGGCATCTCCTTCCCCTTTGGCTCCGGCACTCTCTCTTCCTCCTCCTCCTCCTCCTTCCCTTTTCTCCCGCCACTAATTTACATACAGTCAGCTCCTCCCATTACAGATTGTTTGACCCTCCGAGCCTGGTGCTCCCTTCCCCATGAACCATTGGCTGGCCTGGCACATTCAGCCATTTCACCATTAACCAGACAAGGGAAAGGTGCAAACTGCCAGTGACACCCACACATATCCGTGACAACCGTTACAAGCAACCTAGGTGTGCCATGGAAATAATCGTGTGGCACACCTGGGGCTGAACCTGAGAGGAACAACATCCTCAGGTGGTCCACTCTTGGTGGACTTTCTCATATACTCAGATATGAGGATTGATACTGAGTAAACCGCAAGACAAGGATTATATTTTCATACCATGAACATTAAAGAACCATCAACAACAAATCAAATTAACAATATATCCATCTTACTAACCGAAGGTTGTAAACCGGATATGGACGCAGGGCGCACCGAAGCGCACGCACACTGCTGCACAATATGGACGAGTCCACCACAGAGCAAAAAAATAGCGCAGCACAATATGGACGAACCCGCCACAGAGCAAAAAAATACCGCAGGGCGCATCGAGGTGCACTGCTGCACTGCAACAAGCCCGCCACAGAGCAAAAACATAAAACCCCGCCACAGAGCAACAAAATAAAAACGAGCCCACCACAGAGCACACAAGCCCGCCACAGCAAAAAAATAGCGCAGGGCGCATCGAAGCACACGCACACTGACGCACTGCAACGAGCCCGCCACAGAGCAAAAAAAATAAACGAGAGGATTCAAAGGTTGGTTTACAGTACGGAAACCCCAGAGGTCCATACTACATAGCATATTTGAATCACATTACAGTATTACAGCAATACATTATTAACAGTCCAGCCACAGAAAACACAGAAACGCCACCAGATGGAAAGAAACAATACACGAGCGCTCCGTATTAAACGTAAGTGCAATTACAATTCTTAACAGTAGACGCTGTATAGCTAACGGAGTCACGGCTCCAAAAACAAACAGCTCAACTAACGGAAATACAAAAACGAGCCTACATGGATACACACGATGAACGCAGGCGCCTACAACGCGTTTCTAAAACAGCGGAAGAAAAACAGTCATGGCTCCTACTTTGCCAGTAATGTTGATCACATAGCTGTCATTCAGTTTGGCGCCCGCCCCAGAGTCCAGAGTCAAACGCAGCGGCGTCCCGCCCAAACAACACAACCTGTTCACTACACTTGCTCTAATCCACTGTGACAGTGATATAGATCACATGACAGTCACAGACTCTAACCCAGCGGCTTCCCAGACTCAGTGGCTGGCACACGAACACCACAACCTGTAAACTGAACTTGCTGTGCTCCACTCTGCCAGCAGTCGGTATCAGCAAAGGCAACGGAATCACGTCTCCACAAAACGAGACCGCTTTACTACAGATATGCTTATGGAATTAAATGACATTTCCCCAGACGCACCCACCCTCCATATGTCATCCATCCAGATATCGGACGGAACAGAAACTGATTGCCATTCTTGGATTTCCGATTCGCTGGCGAATCACGGGCTTACTGGTTAAACAACTACAGTGATCCCTCGCTATATCGCGCTTCGCCTTTCGCGGCTTCACTCTATCGCGGATTTTATATGTAAGCATATTTAAATATATATTGCGGATTTTTTGCTGGTTCGCGGATTTCTGAGGACAATGGGTCTTTTAATTTCTGGTACATGCTTCCTCAGTTGGTTTGCTCAGATAATTTCATACAAGGGACGCTATTGGCAGATGGCTCAGAAGCTACTCAACTTACTTTTCTTTCTCTCTCTCTTGCGCTGACTTTCTCTGATCCTGACGTAGGGGGATTGAGCAGGGGGGCTGTTCGCACACCTAGACGATACGGACGCTCGTCTAAAAATGCTGAAAGATTATCTTCACGTTGCTACCTTCTGTGCAGCTGCTTCCTGAAACGACATGCTGCACGGTGCTTCGCATACTTAAAAGCTCGAAGGGCACGTATTGATTTTTGCTTGTTTGTTTTTCTCTCTCTCTCTCTCTCTCTCTCTCTCTTTCTCTGCTCCTGACGGAGGGGGTGTGAGCTGCCGCCTTCAACAGCTTTGTGCCGCAGTGCTTCGCATACTTAAAAGCCAAACAGCCCTATTGATTTGTTTGCTTTCTTCTCTGTCTTTCTGACAGTCTCTGCTCCTGATGCGTACTCCTTTGAAGAGGAAGATATGATTGCATTCTTTTAATTGTGAGACGGAACTGTCATCTCTGTCTTGTAATGGAGCACAGTTTAAACTTTTGAAAAAGAGACAAATGTTTGTTTGCAGTGTTTGAATAACGTTCCTGTCTCTCTACAACCTCCTGTGTTTCTGCGCAAATCTGTGACCCAAGCATGACAATATAAAAATAACCATATAAACATATGGTTTCTACTTCGCGGATTTTCTTATTTTGCGGGTGGCTCTGGAATGCAACCCCCGCGATGGAGGAGGGATTACTGTATTACAAAAGTAAAGTTGAATAAATCGGACTCTGCAGCTGCATGAATAAAAGGTACATTACTACTTCCGGTTAATGGAAAAAGCCCAAAAGTTGATAGAAATCTACGTTTTGTACCAAATACTTTTATGCAAAATTTGGTTGACCTAAGTGACAGCGTACTCAAGTTATCGTGTTTACACACACACACACATAATTCCAAAAATGGTGTTTTCGGACTCAGGGAGGTCTTAAACGTTGAGATTCAATGAATTCAAAAGAAGTTAATCAGCAGCAAAAACAGATCACTAATTAAGAAAAGGGTTAGAATGAAAACCAGCAGCCACCGCGGCCCTCCAGGACCAGTGTTTGAGACCACTGCTTTAGAGTCAGGTCAGGTCAGGTGGTAGAGCATTGCCGCTCCCACCATACGACCAAACAGCTTGGGTTCAGGATGGGAAGGAGCCAGAGGTGTAAAATAACAAAGGACGAGTCAAGTCAAGTCAAGTTGGGGAGCACGCACTGGTACAGCGCGTTGCCGCACCCACTACACGACGAAACAGATTGGTTTCCTGGTTGGCAACCCCCCAGGCAGACACACGGTCCAGTCCCACCCTCCAGAAATGATCTTCTATCTGCCGCACCAGGCGTTAGGTGGGCGACCCCTTGTCCTGGTCCAGTCACTCGGGTCCTCAACAATAAGCCAGATGACCCTAAGGGAATCTCGCCACTTGGCCGTAGTGCCGTAACTGACGCTCCCTCACATTGCAGGTCATGTGCCTCATTCAGGACTCCGTGAGCAACACAAAGACAAACCAGCGGGCCCCAAGGACCCTCTAAAGAGACACACATGAAGGAGTCCAGTCTTCATCTCAGGTCACTGGACAGCGTCCATGTCTCACAAACAGGGAGCACCAGGACTCTAAAGACTTGGACCTTTGTCCTTTTGCAGAGATATCAGGAGCGCCACACACCCCTTTCCAGCGACCTCATGACCCCTCATGCTCTTCATGGGAAGAGTCACCAGAGTCACGTGAATTTAGAGTCCTTTAAATAACTCCCTGTTAGGCATCATTGTATATTATTGTGAAGGATGCGCCGAGCCGTACCTCATCACACACAGTCCTTTACGCTGGCCTGTCAGGTCCTCTCCCGAGTGACTTCACCTCATCCAGAAGAAAAGGAAAGCGATTCTTACTGGAATGAACTCGGGTTCACCTGACTTTTTCCAGCGAGTAGTGTAGCGTTCCCTCTTGCTTTTTGCCGTCTGGTCTGGCACTTTCTCCCTTTCCCACCATGACTTTAGCTGTGGTCGGCTCCTCCCCTTTCAGTTTATTGGTCCCTCCGAGTCAGGTGCTCCTTTCCCCATGAACCATCAGCTGGCCTTACAATTCCACCATTATGAGGACTATGGAAAGGCACACACTGCCCATGATACACACACACACACACACACACTACATGGTTGTGACTTCAAGGCCACCCTGACACGTTCCGACCAGGAAGCATGGAGCTCTGTATACGAGAAAGTCCACCAAGAGTGGACCACCTGAGGATGTTGTTCCTCTCAGGTTCAGCCCCAGGTGTGCCACACAATTATTTCCATGGCACACCTAGGTTGCTTGTAACGGTTGTCACGGATATGTGTGGGTGTCACTGGCAGTTTGCACCTTTCCCTAGTCTGGTTAATGGTGGAACGGCTGAATGTGCCACACCAGCCAATAATTCATGGGGAAGGGAGCACCTGGCTCGGAGGGCCAAACAAAATGTAATGGGAGTGCCATTAGCCTCTTTACTGCCATCCGTTTCCATGCCCCGTTTGTCCTCTTCAGGGTCCAGGGTCGTGAATGCAAGTTAATTTGCAGGGAAATTGGCATTCTAATTACATTTAAAGGAATTGCTGTGTCATTTGGCCCAGTAAATGAATACTGTTATAAACTTGATTCCTTCAGGGGGGAGAGAGAAATAAAAGCAGCAATGCACACAGTCAGTGTGACCTTCACGTCACTAGCAGAACACTTCCAGATTTTATAAGTTGCAAGAAACTGCGTTAATGTAATCTGTTAAAAATTAATCATAAAGAGAAGAGGAGTATTAAATGATCCATTCTAAGCTTCCAATATCATTACTTTTTATTAGGCACTCTGTTATAATCATGCTGATATTGCTTGGAGAATGAGACTGTAAAAGAAAAAATAAAATAAAATATTCTGACTGACTGGGTTTTGTCCAAGTGAAATAAAAATATTGATGGCACAGTGGCTGGCAGTGCCATCCTGCAGTTAGGTTTGAGTTCCAGTCAGGTCATCGCATTGGTGAGGTCTGCATGTTCTACCTGTGCCCGGGAGGTTTGCTTTGGGCAGCCAGCATCCATGACGAGTTTGGCTGGTGACTCGGGAAGTTTTCTAGAAGTGTGGGTGGGCTGGCGTACCACCCAGTCTGTTGAGGTCCACAAACCAGTAGCATGTTCAACAGTGGCACTGGTGGCTCTTATGTGATGGCGTAACAGTGGCGTGCTGGTTACAGCAGCAGCTTTACAGACTAACACCTTGCCAGTACAGCCAGCCGATGCCCGTGTCTGCGTGAGTCTCTGCCTCAGGGTACTCCATCTCTCCAACAAATTCCAAAGCAGAGCAGATTAGGAGCCTATGAAAAGCACATTAAAAATGAACCACCGGCAGATAAATAGGGTGGCAGGTGGCCCCGCCTCTTGGGGGACCACTCACAAAACAAAGGCAACGGTAATACAGCAAAATTGAAAACGAGGAACAGTGCAAATAATTAACCAAGGTAAAAATGAACATAAAGAACATGAAACAAGGAACCTTGGCTAAAATATAATATCCAGGATCGGAGTCAGACATCCCCGGTATGCTGCTTTACTCAAAACTAGCAGTGCTACCCATTTAAGACGGTTTGAAATCTGAGTAATCAACATGAATGCTTGTAGTGCACCATCTGTTGGAATGTACTTTGCAATGTATGTAGTAATACAATATATTGCATTTGTCATTTCAACAGATGATGCATTACAAACATTTGTAGTAATAACATGCATTACTACACATGTTGGTCATGTGCCAGCTGTTGGAAAGACAAATGCAATGCCTATGTTTCTGTTACATGCTATTTGGTATAGCATTCATGAAAGCTGGGTTAATATTTGATGCACCGTCTGTTGGAAAGACAAATGCAATGCCTATATCTCTGTTACATGCTGTTTGGTATAACATTCATGAAAGCAGGGTTAATAATTGATGCGCCATCTGTTGGAATGACAAGTGCAATTCATATGTCTCTGTTACATTCCGTTTGGTATAGCATTCATGAAAGCAGGGTTAATATTTGATGCGCCATCTGTTAGAATGACAAGTGCAATGCATATGTCTCTGTTACATGCCATTTGGTATAGCATTCATGAAAGCTGGGTTAATATTTGATGCGCCATCTGTTGGAATGACAATTGTAATGCCTATATCTCTGTTACATGCTGTTTGGTGTAGCATTCATGAAAGCAGGGTTAATATTTGATGCGCCATCTGTTGGAATGACAAGTGCAATGCATATGTCTCTGTTACATGCCGTTTGGTATAGCATTCATGAAAGCAGGGTTAATATTTGATGCGCCATCTGTTAGAATGACAAGTGCAATGCATATGTCTCTGTTACATGCTATTTGGTATAGCATTCATGAAAGCTGGGTTAATATTTGATGCGCCATCTGTTGGAATGACAAATGTAATGCCTATGTCTCTGTTACATGCTGTTTGGTGTAGCATTCATGAAAGCTGGGTTAATATTTGATTCACCATCTGTTGGAATGACAAATACAATACCTGTGTCTCTGTTACTTGCCGTTTGGTGTAGCATTCATGAAAGCAGGGTTAATATTTGATGTGTCATTTGTTGGAATGACAAATGTAATGCCTATGTCTCTGTTACATGCCGTTTGGTGTAGCAATCATGAAAGAAGGGTTATTTGATGCGCCATCTGTTGGAATGACAAATGAAATGCCTGTTATTGCTAAAAAAATATTTGTGATGAGTCACTTGTTGCAAATGTGATTTTTGAAGCCAAGGCACAATGGCACAGAATCAGTACACAACACAGATCATGAAAACTGGCTCCCGGTCATCAAGGCCCGCATCTACAGTCATCTCTAAGTCCTCATCCCCGCATAATCCCTACAGTAGTAGGAATGTTATATGCCATTTGGTATGGGACTCATAAAAGCAGGGTTTATGTTTGTGATGCGTCACCTGTGGGAATGACAAATGCAGTGCAGATCCGCCACCGCCCTGATCGCTCTCTTTCACATAAACGAACACTTCATCCGGTGCTGGGTGTGCGACTACATTGTAAAACAGGGACAGGATGGGGAAAATGGAAAGAGTGTTTTGTTATCTAAGCTCACGGCTTGTCACGTGAAACACCGAGAGAGAGCCCAAAGCTATATATAAGCGACTCTCTTCCTCAAGGTTTGTGGTGCCTTTTTTTTTATTTTTTTGTTTGTTCTCTTTTGTATTTGTGGTGACTTAGTGGTGTTTAAATGCATGGAGCCGTTCACTCTGGGGAATCTGGCAACCTGTGCTTGTCCATCACTCTCCTCTTTTTGGTTTTTTGTGTTTTTCTTTTCTCTCCAAATCTAGCTGAAGAAGACTGGCCTTCTGCTCGCCCCAGCCTGAAGGCTCCACCGCCGAGGTTATCCCGAGGGGGCTACAGAGAGCACCCCTATGGTAGATATTAAAGGTGCACCTCGTCGGCGACTCCTGCTCAAAGACTACATTAATTTTCCTGTGTTCAACACTTAATCGACAATACAAGTAATAGTCCATTTCTATTTTTTTTTTGGTCCTTCCTTGCTCTTTTAACCCCTAGGGATGTGTGCAGTTGGGTACACTGAACACATCTTATGTTACCTATGGTGCCGCAGTGAAGTCAGCATTATTCTTTTTTTATAACATGGACTTAAATAAAAAATAACAAAAAAAAGGGAAAGACTAAATCCTAAAATGAAAGCACTTGGCAAGCTCTGTCAGTAAACCCACGCATCGAGATGCTGCTCTTTTGGTTTGTCAGACTTCTGTGTATTTTTCAGTCAAGGAAAAAAAACAAAAAAAAAACAACAAAACAAAACAAAATGACAAAAAAAAACAAAAGAATTTTTAAAAAGCATGCTGTTGTTACAGCTTTTAAGACTCTTGAGCCTTAGTGGATCCTGGAACGCCGGAGAGAAGAGACTGTAACAGAGAGACGTAACCCAGCTGTAGATATATGTCCTGCTATAATAAACTGTCTTCTTTAATTTGTTAGTTAGTTTGACGATGTTCAATAGCTTTAGTTTGTAAATTAAAACATTTTAAAAATGCTGTTTTAATGGGGTGGAACGCAACCAGCTATGTATGTAGCTAACTAAGTGGTCTGTTCGGTGTTTTAACTTGTATTTGTTTATAAAAGAAAAGAAAAGAAAAAACATTAAGCACCTAAAGTTCCTTGTGTAAGCTTCTTCTAAATAGGTGACCATAACTTGTCAATTCTGTTTTGTCATTAAAGCTGAAATTTTTTTTAAATTTGTAAAATTAAAAAAAAAGCAATGAATTCTTTGGTTTTTAGCACTAAATGCCTGCTTTATTTCTTCTTCATGAAATGGCTAAATTGTTTTTATACTTAATAAAAAAAAAAAAAAAGAGGGAAAACCAAACTCTAGAACAATAACAACAACAACAACAACAAAAAACTGAAATTATGTTTTTAAGAACTTTTGTGTAAAGATTTAAAAGCTGTATTAATACGCAGTGGTTGTTAAAAAAACTATAAAAAAAAAAAAAAAAAAAAAAAGCTAATAAGCTAAACTGTTACATGGTTAGTAATCTTAATGTATTTAACATGTTAATGGAGAAAAACTGTTTAGAACAATAAATGGATTTTAAACTATCCTCTAAGCTTGATCTTACTAAACACAAACTCTGATTGACTTGTTTGCACTAGCATGTCCCTCTCTGTCTCTCTCGTGAGAACGTAACGGAGATTAAAGAGGTAAGCCTGCCACTTACCACTCACTCTTCGACTGTCTAAATGCCTTTGAGTTTCCCTGCACATTTAATAAGCCATCCAACATGTGGACATTGCATAGAGTCACCTTCCTGTCTTCACTCAGAGCAGTGCACTGAATGCATTACCCAGTTGCCAATTAATGTCTTTACCAGCAGGTCATCAGTGTCACTGCCCGGATGTTTGTTCTTTTTTTTAATTTATTTATTTTCTTATTTTTATTATTATTATTATTATTATTACTATTATTTTTAATCCAACCTCAGCAGAACTGTATTTGTAATTTTCAGTGCGAAATTACGCCGCCCCAGTGTAGAGAGCTGATATTTCTTTTCTGACTAGTAGACCGAGATGCCGGATGATTATTAAGGAAATAGATCGCAGGACTCAAAGGATGACTAAACATTAAACAGGTAACCCTAACAGTAACTCTCTAATTTTGCGTATGCAACGCTAAGTTTTAAATGATAAAGTTACTAATAGTTAAAAAAGTAAACCTTCCAACTTTAACCAAAAAATAGTAGGTTTCTAGGCTCTTAAAAACCGCTAATTAACATTAAATAGTAGCTTCATTTTTATTTCTTCAATATATATATAACCCTGCAATCAATAAACAAGACTAAAACTAATATTAATGATGAATATCTTGCTAAACTTAAGATTTATAACCTACGATTTATCAAAAAAAAAAAGAAAAGATTGCAAGTATGGTTTAGGGCAATCAAAAACGGTAAATCCTTAAAAAGAACAATGAAATGATGATGGCTCCATTGTATCTAAGATTGGTTTACTTTTTTGATAGTAACAAGGAAAATGAAAAGCCTTCCATTCACTTTTGAATTGTTAAAGAAGTGCCTTGCAGGTTTTGTTCTGTTTGCATGCTCATTTCTTAATTAATGCTCTCTTTAGAGGTGTTGCTTTAAATGAAAAACCCATTCCTTACTGTTACTCCTGCTGTACGCTTCTCTGCATACAAATGACACATTTTCCTTTTACAGGTAGGAAACAATTATCAAGGAACTGCTCAGTACAAAACAAATGTACAGTATATACATAAATAAAAAAAGACATTAAAACGAACCCCAGCAGAAGTTCAAGTCCAGGTAAGCAGCT
The DNA here is from genome assembly GCF_900747795.2 of Erpetoichthys calabaricus. Classification (NCBI taxonomy): domain Eukaryota; kingdom Metazoa; phylum Chordata; class Cladistia; order Polypteriformes; family Polypteridae; genus Erpetoichthys; species Erpetoichthys calabaricus. The sequence goes on from NC_041408.2 coordinate 88,720,596, forward strand.
TTATTTGATCTTGATAGATAGATAGATAGATAGATAGATAGATAGATAGATAGATAGATAGATAGATAGATAGATACTTTATTAATCCCAAGGGGAAATTCACATTCTCCAGCAGCAGCATACTGATACAAAAAACAATATTAAAGATTGTTTTTACCTACATTATTATCAGACAATAACTTTTTATAATGTTAATGTTTACCCCCTGGGTGGAATTGAAGAGTCTCATAGTGTGGTGGAGGAACAATCTCCTCAGTCTGTCAGTGGAGCAGGACGGTGACAGCAGTCTGTCGCTGAAGCTGCTCCTCTGTCTGGAGATGATCCTGTTCAGTGGATGCAATGGATTCTCCATGATTGACAGGAGTCTGCTCAGTGCCCGTCGCTCTGCCACAGATGTCAAGCTGTCCAGCTCCGTGCGTACAATAGAGCCTGCCTTCCTCACGCAAGGGGCCAGTTTGTCCGTGAGGCGTCCCTCTTCTTTATGCTGCCTCCCCAGCACACCACCGCGTAGAAGACGGCGCTCGCCACAACCGTCTGATAGAACATCTGCAGCATCTTATTGCAGATGTTGAAGGACGCCAGCCTTCTAAGGAAGTATAGTTGGCTCTGTTCTCTCTTGCACAGAGCATCAGTATTGGCAGTCCAGTCCAGTTTATCATCCATCTGCACTCCCAGGTATTTATAGGTCTGCACCCTCTGCACACAGTCACCTCTGATAATCACGGGGTCCATGAGGGGTCTGGGTCTCCTAAAATCCACCACCAGCTCCTTGGTTTTGCTTGTGTTCAGGTGTAGGTGGTTTGAGTCGCACCATTTAACAAAGTCCTTGATTAGGTTCCTATACTCCTCCTCCTGCAGCCCACGATAGCAGTGTCGTCCGCGAACTTTTGCACATGGCAGGACTCCGAGTTGTATTGGAAGTCCGATGTATATAGGCTGAACAGGACCGGAGAAAGTAGAGTACCCTGCAGCGCTCCTGTGCTGCTGACCACAATGTCAGACCTGCAGTTCCCGAGACGCACATACTGAGGTCTGTCTGTAAGATAGCCCACGATCCATGCCACCAGGTATGAATCTACTCCCATCTCTGTCAGCTTGTCCCTAAGGAACAGAGGTTTTTCACTTACTGTAAGATTTCATGACTGGGCAGAGTTAAATCGAGGGGAAAAGTTCAGCACTGTTGGGCACAAAGGGGCACACATACTGTACTTAAGGCACCATGCCCATGAAAAGGATCTAATTGACACCCCCAGTCCTCACTGGTGCAGCCCGCCCATTTTACAAGTCACAGAATTAGTCTGACCACCTGTGTGGGGTTTCAGTCAGTATGGAGGTCTGACCTACATAATATAGTATATGTACAGTATATACAGAACAATATATACAGCATGTATACTGCATTTTATATGAATACCCATATATACCAATATTATCTATCTATTTATGTTTTATAAAGTGTATTTCATATCTACTGGCTCTATCTAGATAGATCGACAGACAGACAGAACGAAAGGCACTATATAATAGATAGATAAATAGGAACTATATAATAGATAATTAGGAAAGGTACTATATAATACTGTAGATAGATATGAAAGGCACTACACAATAGACAAATTATTTATCTATGTGTCTATCTATCTGTCTAATCCTGCCAACTACGCTATCTATCTATTTATATATAGGCTGTTCTATCTGCCAATCAGTAATCAATTTAGATCTCAGCATTAATGTTTCCAGTGCACCATAAGTCTCTGTTATATGCCATTTGATTTGAGGAAAAGTACTGTTAATAGTTGTGATGTGCTATCTGTTGAAATGACATATATATATATATATATATATATATATATATATATATACATACACATACAAGTACATCTGTATCTGTATGTATGTATATATACATATATATATATATATATATATATATATATATATATATATATCACACATACAGAGATAGTCATATGAAAAAGTTTCGGACCCCCTCTCAGCCTGCATAATAATTTCCTCTCCTTTTAACCAAAAAGATAACAGTGGTATGTCTTTCGTTTCCTAGGAACATCTGAGTACTGCGGTGTTTTCTGAATAAAGATTTTTAGTGAAGCAGTATTTAGTTGTATGAAATTAAATCAAATGTGAGAAACTGGCTGTGCACAAATGTGGGTCCCCTTGTCATTGTGCTGATTTGAATGCCTGTCACTGCTCAATGCTGATTACTTGGTGTGATGAGCTCATTAAGCCTTGAACTTCATAGACAGGTGTGTCCCATCATGAGATATAAAGGTATTTAAGGTGCTCAATTGCAAGTTGTGCTTCCTTCCCTTTGACTCTCCTCTGAAGAGTGACAGCATGGGATCCTCAAAGCAACTCTCCAAAGATCTGAAAACAAAGATTGTTGAGTCTCCTGGTTTAGGGGAAGGCTACAAAAAGCCATCTCAGAGGTCTAAACTGTCAGTTTCAACTGTAAGGAATGGAATCAGGAAATGGAAGGTCACAGGCACAGTTGCTGTTAAACCCAGCAGGTCTGGCAGGCCAAGAAAAATACAGGAGCGGCATATGAGCAGGATTGTGAGAATGGTGACTGACAACCACAGATCACCTCCAAAGACCTGCAAGAACATCTTGCTGCAGATGGTGTATCTGTACATCGTTCTACAATTCAGCGCAATTTGCACAAAGAACATCTGTATGGCAGGGTGATGAGAAAGAAGCCCTTTCTGCACTCACACCACACACTTGTTGTCGCTTGTTGAATGCCAATGCTCATTTAGACAAGCCAGATTCATTTTGGAACAAAGTGCTTTGGACTGGTGAGGCAAAAATGGAGTTATTTGGTCAGAACAAAAAGCTCTTTGCATGGCAGAAGAAGAACACCGCATTCCAAGAAAAACACCTGCTACCTACTGTCAAATTTGGTGGAGGTTCCATCATGCTGTGGGGCTGTGTGGCTAGTTCAGGGACTGGGGCCCTTGTTAAAGTCAAGGGTCAGATGAATTCAACCCAATATCAACAAATTCTTCAGGATAATGTTCAAGCATCAGTCACAAAGTTGAAGTTATGCAGGGGTTGGATATTCCAACAAGACAATGACCCAAAACACAGTTGGAAATCTACAAAGGCATTCATGCAGAGGGAGAAGTACAATGTTCTGGAATGGCCATCACAGTCCCCTGACTTGAATATCATCGACAATCTATGGGATGATTTGAAGCAGGCTGTCCATCAAATTGAACTGAACTGGAGATATTTTGTATGAAGAATGGTCAACAAGACCTCCATCCAGAATCAGACACTCATCAGAGGCTATAAGAGGACAGCGTCTAGAGGACAAAAGGAGGCTCAACTAAGTATTGATGTCATATCTTTGTTGGGGGGCCCACATTTATGCACCTGTCTAATTTTGTTATGATTCATATTGCATATTTTCTGTTAATCCAATAAACTTAATGTCACTGCTGAAATCCTACTGTTACTATAAGGCATGTCAGATATTTAAAGGAAGTTGCTACTTTGAAAGCTCAGCCAATGAGAGACAAAAATCCAAAGAATTAAGAGGGGTTCCCAAACTTTTTCATGACTGTATATTATATATACACACACAATACAGTACAGTATGAATATATATGAGAAAGAGAATCAGAGAGAGATAAGGACTATGGCATACTCTCCATCTTTCTCTCCGCCTCTTTGTCCGATGGTGCTGTGAATTTTTATGGAATGTCTTTCTTTAATTTTACCTGCATTTGTAAATAAGTGCCATACTTTAAAGTTATAAATGGACAATACACTATTTGACACCTGAACTGAATAAAACCACCCAACCCCTTTTTCTGAACCCCTCTTTTTCTATTACAGGCAGGTGCAGCCTCTCCCAGCAGCACCGGGTGCCAAGCAGGCAGGAGCACAAAGGAGAAAGCGAATGATGTCAGGTGTGCAGCCTACACATGCTAAGCCCATTTCCAGTATTCCTACAAATCCACATGAGATGTCATTCCATTTTTCTTTCATAACAGTTTGGCTGCTAAGTGTATTTCATTGGATTTATTTTACTTTTTTACTTTGATGATTTCCTACAGTCTCATCCAGGGTTGCTTGCATAGCTGTAAAAAGTACCCAGAAATGATACTTGAGTAAAAGTCAAAAGTATTTTTATCAAGTAATTCATACAAAGTATTTCAATTAAAAATACTTGAGTAGAGGTTAAAAAATAAAAAAGATCTGCTTTTAAATGTAGTCACGTACCAAAAGTAAAAGTCAGTCATTTTCTAACCTGCTTCATCCTGATCAGGGTCACTGGAGCTGCTGGAGCCTGTCCCTGCTAGCATAGGGTGCAGGACAGGAACAAACCCCACCATCGCAGGGCAAACACACACACACACACACACACAGGGGCCAATTTAATGTCACCAGCTCACCTAAACTTCATGTTGTTGGAGGAAACTGGAACACTCAGAAGAAATCCACACAGACATGGCGAGCAGATGCCAACCCTGGTCTCCTTACTGCAGGCACTGTGCCACCCCCAAAAGTAAAAGTACATTTTATGATAAGTAGCCTGTACAAAGCTTTTTCTAGAGAACACAATACATTAATTTAATTTTTAAACACCACTAGCACAATATTTGTGCTTCAGCAATGCACTGTAGAATAATAAATCCCGCACACGCAGTCCTACCTTTGAGCAGTCCGTGTGACGACGATGACCTCAGGTGTGGCACCAACTGATGTTGGCTTCTGCAGATCAGTAAGCTGTTTTGGGTAGCCATCTTGCAGCACCTCAAGTCCTCATGCACTACGGGATGTGCAGATCCATAGCGGATACCCAAATGTGCAGCAGCAGTGGACAACATCTTCCCCAATGTCGATGTTTGTTTGATGGTTGACCAGATTGAGCTTCGTTGGTTACACTTGTTCTTTCTCCGTTAACCCTTTCTGCTGCTGTTTTCACTTCCGTATTGAGCCGACATCCTTTGATGAACTTCAACAGATTTCCCTCCTTCTTCCCAAACGGCATGTCGTTTAACAGTAGTGCAATCTCACAATGGAGGGGAGCGCCCATGTTCATTTCAGCATGGCTTCAAATAGAGCAGCGGCAGAGTGTTCTGCTGTGTGTGCTCAAACTACACATAAGCCATCACAAACGTGGTGGAGTGGGTAAAGCTTTGGACTTCAAACCCTGAGCTTGTGAGTTCAGATCCTACTACTGACACCAATGTGTGACCCTGAGCAAGTCACTCGACCTGCCTGTGTCCCGAAACCGAAAGACACGGAACTGATTGTATCATAAAATGTAAGTCTCCTTGGGGTAACTGTCTCAGCTTCTGTGCAATGCAGTTACCGTTTCATTTTTACTTTTTGGTTTACCCCTCGTCCTTTGTCGATTTTCATAAAGCGTTCGACTTGGTTGATCGAGCTTCCCTGTGGGACATCCTGAGGGTTTGCGGGATCTCCTCGAGGTTGCTGGATATCATGGCCGGCCTGTACTCTGGTACTGTGAGTGCTGTGCAGAGTGGAGGCAGGACCTCTGTGTTTTTACCAGTTGATTGTGGGGTCTGTCAGGGGTCTGCTCTGCTCCTACTCTGCTCAGTGCTTGTATGGACTGGGTGTTGGGCAGGGTCGTGGGGTCCAGCAGCTGTGGGGCTTCTGTTGGTGAAGAAAGATTCACAGATCTTGACTTTAGCCCTGTTAACTGCTTCAAGTTCCTCGGAGTAAACATCACCGAGGATCTGTCGTGGAACCTCCACATAAACACTGTGGTCAAGAAAGCTCACCAGCGGCTCTACTTCCTGAGGAGGCTGAGGAAGTTTGGCATGAATGCCAACATCACCTCAAACTTTTACAGGAGTGTGGTCGAGAGTCTGCTGACGGGCTGCATTACGGTCTGGTATGGGAGCTGCTCTGCCAGCAGCCGGAAATCACTACAGAGAGTGGTGAAGGCAGCAGAGCACATCACGGGCAAGAGTCTCCCTGCCATTGAAGACATTTACCTCCATCGGTGCTTGCGTAAGACAAGCAACATCATAAAGGACCACAGCCATCCAGCACGCCAGCTGTTCTCCTTGTTACCGTCTGGCAGACGATACAGGAGTCTGGCTGCTCGGACTACAAGACTTAAGAACGGTTTTTATCACCAGGCCATTCGACTCCTCAACAGCAACACCTGAACACTTAATTATACTTTCTGTACATTACACCTACATTGCACTACTCACACACACACTGTACACACTCTGAATACTGACTGGAACATACATCTGCACTTTATGGAATATGCATCTGTACTTATAAAACATTATCTGTGCAATAACTGTCATTTGTACTTGCTGCTCATTCATCTCATATTGCTCTATAACTTTCTTTAAAACATACACATTTTATTTTATATGGCTAGTCTATTTTTAACTTGTCATTTTTTTTTTTAGCTTTATTGGATCTAGGCTGAGTGACTTGTTTTTCTCGTCATGCACATTTCATTGTATGTTGACCCTGTGTTAACCTATATATGACAAATAAACCTAAACCTAGATGACTTTGCCAACGCTGCTGTGATCTTCGTGGAGTCCATTTAGGCTCTGATCGGGGCTCTCAAGAGACTGAGCGAGGAGTCTGAGTGTCTGGGATTGTGAGTGTCCTGATAACCAACATCCAGGCCTTTAATGACCTCTTAGGGACGGCCATCAGCAGCGTGTCTCTCTGCGGAGAGAGTGTTGACCTCAGCAAGAGGCTTACTTACCTGGGCAGTGACATTCATGCGACTCTGGTGACTCTTCCTATGAAGTCAGTAGACGGATTGGGAGAGCATGAGAGGGGTCATGAGGTCACTGGAAAGGGATTTGTGGCGCTCCCGATATCTATGCAAAAAGGACGAAGGTCCAAGTCTTTACAGTCCTGGTGCTTCCTGTTTGTGAGACATGGACGCTATCCAGTGACCTGAGATGGACTCCTTTGGTACTGTGTCTCTTCGGAGAATCCTTGGGTACCGCTGGTTTGACTTTGTGTTGAGGGAACGTCAGTTATGGCCACGGTTTTCAAATTATGGTACACGTACCACTGGTGGTACTTCAAGTCATGCCAAGTGGTACTCGTGTGGTCCTTTATTTTCCACAAATCGATGTTGCTAGAATGCCAATATGTTTCATATAATCATATATAGCATAAGTATACTACTGTAAATGCGTGGAAGACTCCAAGCTGGCTTTTATTAGCGCGGGCACCCATTTCCTTAATTAGTTTAATATCACATTATAGTCATTATAGTGATTATAGGGACTTTTTCTTCAAAACAACACAGGCGTAAATTAATGATTCATTGACAGTGGTACTTCAGTTTACTGGTCCTCGCGTAGTGGTACTTGTTCAGAAAAGTTTGAAAACTGTGGAGTTATGGCACTACGGCCATGTGGCTCGTTTCTCCGAGGTTGATCCTCAGATCCTCATTGTTGGGGACCCGAGTGGCTGGACACAGGCCACAGGGTCTCCCACTTAACACCTGGCTGTGGCAGATTGAGGGTCATTTCCGGAGGGTGGGACTGGACAGCGTGTCTGCTCGGGGGGGTTGCCAACTGGGATCCCAAGCTGTTTCATCGTGTAGTGGGTGCAGCAACACGCCATACCAGTGCAGGCTCCCCAACTTGACTTGACTCGTCCTTTGTTATTTTACACCTCTGGCTCCTTCCCATCCTGGACCAGATGCTTTCTGGGATTGGCTCCTGCTTTCTGCAACCCTGCAATAAAAAAAAAAAACTGGCTTTAAAAAATTGGTAAATGATTTAAATGATGCATTACAATACATGGGCGGCACCGTGGCACAGTGGGTAGCGCTGCTGCCTCGCAGTTGGGAGACCTGGGGACTTGTGTTCGCTTCCCGGGTCCTCTCTGCGTGGAGTTTGCATGTTCTCCCCATGTCTGCGTGGGTTTCCTCCGGGCGCTCCGGTTTCCTCCCACAATCCAAAGACATGCAGGTTAGGTGGATTGGCGATTCTAAATTGGCCCTAGTGTGTGCTTGGTGTGTTTGTGTGTGTCCTGCGGTGGGTTGGCACCCTGCCCGGGATTGGTTCCTGCCTTATGCCCTGTGTTGGCTGGGATTGGCTCCAGCAGACCCCCGTGACCCTGTGTTCGGATTCAGCGGGTTAGATAATGGATGGATTACAATACATTTTTCATTTTCTTCATGGATAACTGTTATTCTGTCACTCAATCATAATTTATTTGTGATATTTGTATTTGTTTTTTTTCCAGTCCCGCGGTGGCCTGATGCACTAAGTAAGTCTGTGCTTTTGGTGCTTTCTGAGGTCCCCGCTCTACACTTGGCGTTAACATGAGTTTTGTATGTGGATGAAGTTAAAGTGGCACTCAAATGTTCCTCCAGTGATGACACTTAATGACACTGTTAGAATGTGTGTGGCAGCGGACATGGCAGCAGTAACCCACATGGGCACCTCCATGAGAGAATTCCTAAAACGGTGAAGACCAAAGGAAAATAAATAAAAACAAAGCACCTTCAGCGTGGGAAAGGTGCCATAGAAATAAAATGTATTATTAATTATAATTACATTATGATGATGTCAAAAATATAACATATTTATAATACACAAAGGTAAGCAATAGAAAAAGTAATTTGGAATAAATAAATTTGGGAAAAAAAAAACTTTCCCAACAAGATCACCAAAAATGCATATTAATGCCAGGAGTAAAAGGGTCCTCGGACCCCAATTTAGTTCAAATGCTGTGTCGAAGCACTCGATAGAAGTGACAAAATGACAGAAATTACAAGAAAGTCATTGCAAAGTAACTTTCACTAATGCTGAATATAATTATTAACATCATTGCTGCATTAAATGAAACCAAGTGTCACTGATGAGGTCCCCTCCATTTTCACGTCCCCGCATGGAGAAGTTGGCCATCAACCCAAAGACCCCCCCCAAGTCAGGAGTGAATCTCATTTTGTAAAGCTGCTTAATCACTTGCTTCTGACATGGAGCCCCCGGGTTTGCAGCCTGCCAGTCTGTGTGAGGACAAGAAACGGAGAAGGACGGAACCCTGAGTGATTCCTCGCCGGTGACACTCCAGTTATTTAAGCCTCGCTTTTGTTTACTTCAGGTAGGAGTTTGCAGCTAAAGTGTCCAAAGCTCACGTTATCAGGTGCTGTTTCATTGTGATTACAGCGGTGGGCTTTCTCACCGAGTTCATCCCGGCCAATGCTGGAGTACAGAAGTCTGGCTTGGTGGCAAGCTCGTGGGGCCAAATGAGAACACACGTCTGGAGACAACTCGCCAAAAACGTCTGTAGGGAATCGCAGCAGAATCTGCCACGGAAAAGACTCCGCCCACGGGGTTTGCTCCTGGAAACCCACCCTTCACACTTTAGTTTGCAGTGTCCCGTTTCTGCACAGACAAATATGTGAGGGAGTGAGAGAAGAAGAAACACAAGTAAAGACTCAACACTGAGACAGAATACAGTAGCAAGAAGAAGTATGTGACATGACCCGTGTAAGAAGTGACCGCACAGGCAGACAAGTCAGAGAACCAAAGAAAGGACGGGGCACCAGCCTGGTCACCCCGTTTAATATCAACAAAAAAGACAGCCAGTAACGACTCCAAAACAACAGTAGTGATATTAGCAGTAAGCGTTGTCATGGCTAGTAGGAGCTCCGTCCTGTGATCTAGTCAGTATAGCACCTGATGCCATCTTCTGGGAATGGGCTGGTGTTATAGGGTGGAGACCGGAAGGCGCAGATTTTCCTTTGGGTGATGGGGATGGAATCATTCATCCCTTTTGGTTGTTTTTCTTGGTTTCAGAGGGGGAAGGAGAACCCCTCTGTTAGCATCAGTGCCTCTCTCTCTCGTCCCGGGGTGGTACTGCCTACCTCATTTAAGCCAGGGAGGTGGTCCCCAGCCACACATGCATGACCACCTGGTTTTCTGTATCAATGGGTTTGCATTAAAGTGATCCTGTTTTCGGGCGGCACGGTGGCGCAGTGAGTAGTGCTGCTGCCTCGCAGTTAGGAGACCTGGTTTCACTTCCCGGGTCCTCCATGAGTGGAGTTTGCATGTTCTCCCCGTGTCTGCGTGGGTTTCCTCCCACAGTCCAAAGACATGCAGGTTAGGTGCATTGGCGATCCAAAATTGTGCTTGGTGTGTGTGTGTGTGGGCCCTGTGGTGGGTTGGCGCCCTGCCCAGGGTTTGTTTCCTGTCTTGTGCCCTGTGCTGGCTGGGATTGGCTCCAGCAGACCCCTCGTGACACTGTAGTTAGGATATAGCGGGTTGGATAATGGATGGATGGATGATCCTATTTTCAGCTGTGTCACAAGTATAGACAGACACAATATGCTTACCTTAACAACACACAATATTATAATCTTTCAAGTATTTATTGATCACACCTATCAAACATTCACAGTTTGCTCTGGAAGAACCGTCCTGTTAAAACCAGAACACAAACGCAATTTTTAAATTACACGCTAGCCGCAATGGATAGAAGCTGACGCAATCCAACACATTTGCAGTGAATTATGGGTAGTTTGGACACGCACAAAACAGCTCTCTGCCTTTAGTCCAGTTGAAACTACATGGACACTCTGCTACAGGGCCGCACCATTGTATGATAGATAGATAGATAGATAGATAGATAGATAGATACTGAGGGACCTTCGAAAAGTTTCTGCACTTTTATATTATCATTGGAAGCGGTGAAGTCGGAAGGACAACGCTGGGAAAATTGCATCGCAAAGGAAGGTGACTATTATTACAAAAGTGATGTCATTTATTTTTGAAATTCTTAATAAACAGAGTTAAAAAAAAAAGCACAAACTTTTTGAACATCCCTTGTGGAATAACGTCTCGTAGCGAGAGATCTTTGGGCAGAGGGAGTGAGACCTGCTGAAATCCGCTGAAGGATGTTGGTCCAGTATGGAGGTGAAAACAGCATTTATGAATGGGTAGAAAGGCTTAAAGCGGGAAGAAGATCTGGTCGACCATCAACATCGCGCATGAGCCCACCATCGACATGGCGAACGCCTTCATCTGAGAAGACCAGTGGATTACGTTGTCCACTCTAGCTGCACGTTTGGATATCTGCCGTGGATCTGCACATCCCATAGTGCTTTGATGACTGTCGATTTCGCACAAGATGGGTACCCTGACAGCTTACTGGTCCGCACACAAGCCAACATCCGTTGGTGAATTTCAGCAGGTCTCACTCCCTCTGCCCAAATAAATCTCACGACAACGCGCCGCTCATCATTGGTGCAGTTGCTGTGTTCGCTTGACTTTGACTCCAACTAGTCTAACAGCAGAGTTCTGCGCCATTGTTGTGATGGGAAATTTTGTATTCAAGTTGATTAATATTTTGTATGTCTTTATTTGTAACATAGACTTAGCAAATGTAATATTAGTGTTGGATTAGTGATAATAACAGCAATGGTTTGATGGTTTAAGAACCCCTACCCCCTTTTAGGACTAAGTCTCTTTGTAATTTTACGACAGGGTTAGGTGAAGTGCCTCAAACAACTCTGGCTAATATTTCTCTGCAGGACTCTCTCTCAACCCCCACAGGAAAACCAGGCTGCCTAACTGCCAAGCTTTACCTTAACACCTGGTTTGGAGGGCAGGTGTGAAGGTGTTCTGTCCCCCCATTGGTCTGACGTATGGCTACTTGGAATTGGCTTGTATCAAAAGCCCTTAAGTACCAGGACGCCCTATTGGCTCTAGGGGTGGGCAGAAAACCTATACATTTGCTTGCTTTACCTCACTCTCTCTCTCTCATACCAAACTGATGAAAGAGCATCTCACACACACCATGAACTGAGAAGGACAACACAATGAAGAGCACGGCTCGGCAGCCATATTGAGACAGGCATGTGGCCTGAAACCTGACCAAAAATGAGGACTTAACTAGAGACATTTTAAGTAACTAACAAGTCTGTGTGCCACTTGAAAGTACACATCAGCATTTATCAGGCTGTATGGTTGCCAATATTCAAATGCACGTTGCATATTGTTATTATTTATGAATATCTATATATATAATTCACTAAGCCCACAGAACAGGCAAGACAACCATTGGATACGCACGATATAGCCACGCCCGCCAACGCTAAGATGATGGGATACGCCGACAACTCACAGAGCCACGCCCACCGACAACACAGTGCCACGCCCACCAACTCTAAGACCATAGGACGAGAACGCCTGCCCACCTGCCTGACTGTTAAAATCTGCAATGGTTTTACACGCTGGTAACTCACAAACTGCAACAACTCACCAAACAAGGACACCCTGTCTCTCAAGGCATTCACACTGCCGGAAGACAATCATGGGATACGCAAAAAATAGCCATGTCAGTCAACTCACAAAGCCCAGCCCACCAACTCGAGCACGCGTCCACCCACGCTCTCAAGGCATTCACAGTGCCTGCTCATGTGCCCGGACGCAACAACTCACCACACACAAATTTTGCTTAATTTGACTCAACACGGGAAACCTCACCCGGCCCGGACACGGAGAGGATTGACAGATTGATAGCTCTTTCTCGTTTCTGTGGGTGGTGTTGCATGGCCGTACTTAGTTGGTGGAGCGATTTGTCTGGTTAATTCCGAAAACGAATGAGACTCTCTACTGCTAAATAGTTACGCGATTGCCAAGCGTTCGGCGTCCAACTTCTTAGAGAGACAAGTGGCTTTGAGCCACGTGAGATTGAGCATTAACAGGTCTGTGATGCCCTTGGATGTCCGGTACTGCACGCGCGCTACACTGAATGGATCAACATGTGTCTACCCAGCGTGGGTAAGCCGTTGAACCCCATTCGTGATGGAGACCGGGGCTTGCAATTGTTCCCCACGAACAAGGAATTCCCAGTAAGTGCAGGTCTTACGCTTGCACTGATTATGTCCGTGCCCTTTGTACACACAAATCGCTACTACCATGGTCGGGTGACTTGGTGGATTATATATAGAAAAGCAGCCAGAACTGCAAAGAACAATGAAAAGACAACGTGGCTCAGAGGTGCACAGACGACAGCGACTCAGGTGAGGAGTTGGGGGCGGCACATGAGCAGGCAGTGCGTACTGAACGATGATTGTATGTTGGTCCGTAGCGTGCATTGTTGCAATGTTACTTTTCTAGGTGGTTTATTAAATTACGGATTTTTCAAATGTTCATTTTTTTCCCTGTGCTTAAAAATCATTAAAAAAGCGGCGTGATTATGTGGTGTATGCTATGCCGCAGGTTGGCTAGTTATCAATAATACATTATTTAAAGTGCAACTTAACTCCTGCTTGTCTTTTACTACACCTAATTGCCTGAGATTGTAGATGTCGAAGGGAAGGTGGGGAGAGAAGTTATATGGTACAATACCTGATAAACAGTGGCAACTCTGGGAGATCGGAGGCATTCTGACAAAGGCTACATATTAATAATACAAAAGGGGGAAAGTAGAGTCATATATTACTCTACCAAGAAAAAACAGCCGTGTGTGTTCAAATTACCCATAAGCCACCGCAAATGTGTTATATTGTGTCAACTTCTATCTATGGTGGTTACCGCGTCATTTTCAAAATGATTTACTCTCATACTTTCAACAACTGAAGTGTGGAGTCAAAAAAATCACGGCTAGGTTTTTGGCCTGAGATGACGCACACGAGACAAGATGGGCTAAATTTCTGAAAGCGCGTCTAGTAGACTTGGAGAGGTTAAATAAATTAACCCTCGGCTTCATCGTCATTAAGCTAGAGAAAGTTAATCATCGATCTAGCCTTTAATGTATGTCCTGACCCAGCAGGAAAACTGATAACTAGTTTCTTGAGTAAACCGGGAAATGCTTGCAAAATAAAACGAAGCGACCGAAACTAAGATGAAAGGAATAGATCACGGTCGATAATCGGGCAAGACACGAAACTTAATCACAAAAGAATTCAGACATGGGAAGAAGGTTTTATCCTCAGATCAGATAAGGCGGAGTGCAAAAGGCTTAGATAGATAGATAGATAGATAGATAGATAGATAGATAGATAGATAGATAGATAGATAGATAGATAGATAGACCGACCTTTCATCTCGTCTGCTGATCGTGACCCCGGAGAACGCAGGACGCGCCCCGACAACGGTACACATATCGCTTCAATAACGGTAAAAGGCTATAAGATCTCGAATTTCAGCCCTAATCCTCCTGTAAACGGTGGTGTTTTAATCGCTATCTTTCACTTGTGTCATTTTTGATTTGTATAATTCCGGTATCACAGGAAGGTTTTTCCAACCTTACAACAATTGAAAATGTCCTCCACACACACAGCCCCGTTTATATGTCTTTTTTTTTTTAAGGAGAATTTTTCTAGCCATCGAAGATCTACCCATCGTGACCGCAGACGTGGCACTCGGGGTTAACGAGCTCTCCGTTTCTCCTTGCACCCCACCCCACTCTGAGCTCCGCCTCCACGAGGCATTGGGATTAGTTTGAAAATCTCAGCTCTGAATCGGCCGTCTCATTGTTCCCACCCACTTTTAAACCAAATTCACTCTTGGTTGTCTCCAGGCGTACGTGTTTGTCACCTTTGGCTCTCCCAAGATTAAGCGAGGCCTAACTCCGATATACAAATGTTGCTTGGGTTTCTGCTGGGATGTTGATGCTCCACTCCGATTGTGTATTGAATTCTCTCTCTTTTTCTTTTGGTCTGTTACTGCAGATTACAGTTCTTCCTATCCTGCTGCAGAATGCTGCTCCGGCCATGAAAAAAAAACAAAACGATTTTGTAATATGTCTTCTTTCTTATATTTGATTATTATGAAGATGATGATAATGATGATGAAACCTTTATTTATTACAAAACAGTTACGATACAGGTAATGCAATGCATCCACAGCACATGCAGACAAACTCTTCACTTTCCATTTCCACATGTCACTTATTTTCTATCCACGAAGGCCATCCTTCTTTCTTATAATGGACCCCGTCACACTGCAGCGTAACCGCTGGCCCACCAGTGCCTTTTGAAAATGCATTGAATGAGTAAGAAGAGCGACTTCATGTACGACACCAGTGAGGTCTGTATGCTCGAACACCAATCGGACATCCAGGTTTTAGGAGGTCAGGCTGTTGCCATTAAAACAAAAGGTCAGATCTGAACGCACTTGGAGTGGACAGTAGAAAGCGGTCCTGTTAGTCCCAGCCAGCGCGGTCACCCCACACACGCAGACGTCCAATAGCATCAAACAGAAGCCAATACAGCGAAAAATGACCCTGTGCTCATACTTCAACAGCCCTTCGGACGACGCATGACATTTTAAAGGAGATTCCGAGAACTTCCAACTTCTTTCCACCGCACTCATTCATTTGACCGAAGGTGACCGGAGGTGTCTGTGTGGACCCCATCTCCACCACGATGGAGGAGTAGATTTGCCAGATGAAGCAATAATTTTAGAATCCATTTTATGTTTGCACACCCTGCCTACTACCACAAAAAAAATTTAAAAAGAAAAACAATAAATCTTTTGCTACATTGGTTTTTCTGGCTCTTTTGTCCTAACAAATAAAAAAGAAGGTCTGTCTAAGCAAGCTGCTCCTGTCACTTTCTTATTGTGGAAAGCTTGTCCAGTGGGTGAGATTGGTGGGATTGGCTCCATTGTTTTCTAGGCAAAGCAGAAGCCAATTTTTAAAAAGGACTGATGGGGTTTATCTTGCGCCAACACGTTCGTCATCTAAGCGATACAGTGACACGATGTTAGAGGACAATAAATTGTTGATGAATGAACAAAACTGTTGAATGTAATTCAAGGAACGGTACGTTCAGATTTTGTAATGTGCTAGTGAGACCACCTCTGGAGAATCCTGTGTGCAGTTTCTGGTCACCAAGCTACAAGAAAGACAGAGCGGCACTTGAAGCTAAGCAGAGGAGAACAACCAAGTGCATCTCACAAGCTTGAGGACACACTCTGAGAACTCGGACCTGTTTAGTCTCCAGCAGTGGAGACTACGTGGGGAACCAATCAAGGTCTTCAAAGACCTCAAAGCCGCCGATACATTACAGTTGTGGCCAAAAGTTTTGAGAATGACACAAATATCAAGTTTCACAAAGTTTGCTGCCTCGGATTTTATGATGGCAACTTGTACCGACTCCAGAATGTTCTGACGAGTGATCAGATGAATGGTCTGTCTTGGCCATGAAAATGAACTTCATCCCAAAAAACCACTGCATGACAGCCCTGCCACAAAAGGACTTGCTGACATCACTTCAGTGATCATCTCGTTAACACGGGTGAGAGTGGCGACGAGGACAAGCCTGGAGGTCACTCTGTCACACTGATGGAGTTAGAATAGAGAGCTGAAGAAGGCTTCAGGACACCCAGGAAAGTCCAGCAAGCGCCAGGACCATCTCCTAAAGTCGATTCAGCTGCGGGCACCACCAGTGCAGAGCTGGCTCAGGAATGGCAGCAGGTAGGTGTGAGTGAGGCAAAGACTTTTAGAGGATGGCCTGGTGGGTGTCAAGAAGGGCAGCAAAGAAGCCAAGAAAAACCATCGGGGACAGACTGATATTCTGGGATTGGACTATTGAGGACTGCTGGGGTCAAGTCATTTTCTCTGATGAATCCCCTTCCTGATTTTTTTCCGGATACCCCAAACAGAGAAGAAAAGGTGAGCAGCTCTACCATCAGTTCTATGGCAGGCCAACAGTAACCCATCCTGAGACCATTCATCTCAGCCAAGACAGTGCAGGGCTCACTCACAATTTGGCCTAAGAACACAGCCTTGAGTAAAGAATGGGACCAAAACATTCTCTGAGAGCAACTTCTCCCAACCATCCAACAACAGTTCAGGGAACAAAACATTGAAAGTTGGGGTCTTTGGCCAGGAAACTCCCCAGACCTTTAATCCCATTGAGAACTTGTGGTCAGTCCTCAAGAGGCGGGTGGACAAACAAAAACCCACCAATTCTGACAAACACCATGCATTGATTATGTAAGAATGGGCTGCCATCAGTCAGGATTTGGCCCAGAAGTTGATTGCCATCCTGCCAGAGTGAATGGCAGAGGTCTTGAAAGAGAAAGAAGGGTCAACACTGCAAATATTGAGTCTGCGCATAAATGTCATGTCATTGTCAATAAAAGCATTTGAAATTTCTGAAATGCTTGTAATTCTACTTCAGTACACCATAGAAACATCTGACAAAAAGATCTAAAAACACTGAAGCAGCAGACTTGGTGAATACCAACACTTGGGTCATTCTCAAAACTTCTGGCCACGACTGTAGGTCCATCAACTAACCAGTGAATTACGTACTCAAGGACACCGGTGGAAATTGAAGGGAAGAGTATTTAGGACTGAAACCAGGAAGTTCTCCTTTCCATATAAAAGTTGTAGGACTTTGGAACGAACTACCAAGACATGGAGTTGAAGCAGAAACCTTGAGAACCTCTAAGAAGGATCTGGGAGAGCTTAGCTAAACAAAGGGGCTTGGCGGCGTGAATGGTCTCCTCTTGTTTGTCACATTTCTCAGGTGATCGTTGCATAAAATTACAAGATGCAGTGTCCTGTCTTGATATCCCACCTCCGAGTGTTGTCTTGAGGAGTTTGTATGTTCTCCTCATATCCACATAGATGTGAAGGTAAGGTTACTTGGTCAGTGTGATTGGGCCTCGTGACAGACAGATGTCTCGTTCAACACCTTGGCACCCTCCGTTACATAGATTTGAGAATTTATGTTGTATGCGTAGGAGAAGCAAGAAGTCATAAGAAGAGTTGGGGCACCACGGGCTACCTGTTTGATGATGAAGCAGTAGGAGTAGCAAGCACAGGTGTGGAGAACCCCGTGGGGTCTTGTACCTCAGATGATCCACATGTGTTTCTATAGCAGATGAAGGGGTGAGACAAGGCCTGGAGCTCGAGGTGATGCCCTGGACCTTCTGATAGACCGGCTCGGCCAGGTCCAAGATGAAAGGTTGGCAGCCAAAAAAGCGTGAAGGATAGGGGAAGAAGAAGTGAAAAGGAGCCACCACAATAGAATCGGTAATGAACTGTTCTGCCAGTCACGCTCGAACAGACCACATTGTAGACTCGGCCCACCTGCTTTGTTTGGTTTTAGCTCCTGCTGACCCCTCTGAATTGCCTTTTGGTTAGCGAGCAACTGCAACGATGGTGTTAAGTGAGCCTGGAGATACACATATACTTAGATGTGGTGGTCCGGGATGATCTGCAGCTGCAGAATTCCCTCATGAACCCCCCCCAGGCAATTCAGAGGGGTCAGCAGGAGCTAAAACCTATAGCCATGAGCCAGGCAATGAGAACACGTAGCAATACAATAGGATGCAAACAGGGCCTAGTGCTCTTTATATGCTAATCCAAAGAAAATGCAAACAGTACGGTGCTCCTTCCATTATGAATAAATAAATAAATAAATAATCCATAATAAAAGGAAATGTGCTGGTGGAGGTTAAAATGTCCAATAAATGATTAATAAATATTCCAATTATGAAAGCGGGATTAAAATCACTGGCTGGTTGCCATCCTTTAAAACAATCCCGAGCCATGCTACTTCCCCTCTACTTACTCATACAGGTCTCTTCACCCAGAGGAGATGCCCACCAACGGGCGCAGTCCTCCTTTAAAACTGGCTGAGGTTACTGTCACACCCACCCTGGGCATTCAGTTGGGTTCTCTGCAAGCCCAGCTCCTTTCTCCCAGCGGGAGGCCGAAAAACAATGGCGGCAGGTCATTCAGCAGGAGCAACCTCTGAAACCTCGAGTGCCAGCCACACGCTCACCTTTAGGACCCTCATTCTAGACTGCTAGCGAGGAAACTGACTGCCACGCAGGTCTGAAGGGGAATGTGGACTTGCCAGTCATCCCATCAACACCATGAAGCCACTCGTGCACACTTTCACCTGCACGGAGCCCAAGCACTCCGTATTTATTTATTTATTTGAAAATGACGCATGGCCACAGACACCGTAGGGGCTGTTCACCACATCAAGAAACTCAATACCAAGATGTTGTGTCAGCGAAATGAACAAGACCTGAGAGGGAACCAGGAGACAGACATTTGAATGGGAAAAAGCATTGAAAGCCAGGAGAGCAAAACACACGATGGACAAAAGCAAAATGAGACACAAAATTCAGGGTCAACAGAACCAGAGCAAAACACCACAACCAGAAGGACAACAATAGAAAATAAAGAACTGAGGAAGTTTAGCAAAAAGGGGTCTGAATCACCAACTCGGATGGGGAAGTGAGAAGGTTCTGCTGAAGACTTTAAAACACACTGATGAGGCCTCATCTGGAGTTCTGTCTCCAGGTTACAAAATGGACAAAAAAGCACAAGCAAAAGTCCAGAGAAGAGCAACTAGGCTGATTATGGGACTTGAGCGCAGACGAGCTTGGGCAGATTTGGGGCAGATGACAAATCATGTCAGTAAATGTCAAGAGTTACACATATAAAGACCGAATGGGAGGTCTGAAAATCGAGAGTATAACTTAAGAGAAGGACTTAGGAGTCATTGTGGACACGACAGTATCAGCTGTCAGACAGAAGCCATTAAGAACACTAACAGAATGTCAGGTTATATAGCGCCTTGATATCAGTAAATGTGAAGTATTACATGTAGGAAGTCAAAATGTGAGGTCTGAATACATAATTTAGGAGTCGTAGTGGAATCGACACTATCAACTGTCAGACAGTGTTCAGAAGCCATTAAGAAGGCTAACAAAATGTCAGGTAATATAGCGCCCTGATGTGTGAAGTCACAGGAGGTTCTGCTCAAGCTTTATAACACACTGGTGAGGCCTCATCTGGAGTCCTGGGTGCAGTTTTGGTCTCCATAAAGATATAGCAGCACTAGAGAAGGTCCAGAGAAGAGCAACTAGGCTGATTCAGGGCTACAGGGGATGAGTTATGAGGAAAGATTAAAAGAGCTGAGTCTTAAAGAGATGAAGAGGAGACCTGACTGATGTGTGCAAAATGATGAAGGGAATTAGTCCAGTGGATCGAGACGGTGACTTTAAAATGAGTTCATCAAGAACACAGGGACACGTAAAAGTCACCATATATGAAGGATTTGGTAGTCATAGTGGACTCGTTACTATCAACTACCAGACAGTGCTCAGAAGCCATTAAGACGACTAACAGAATGTCAGGGTATATAGCGCTTTGATGTGTGGAGTACAAGTCACAGGAGGTTCTGCTCAAGCTTTATAACACACTGGTGAGGCCTCCTCTGGAGTCCTGTGTGCAATTTGGGTCTCCAGGCTACAAAAAGGACATAGCAGCACAAGAAAAAGTCCAAAGAGGAGCAACGAGGTTAAGTCCAGGGCTACAGGGGATGAGTTATTAGGAAAGATTAAAAGAGCTGAGCATTAAGGAGATGAAGAGGAGACCTGACTGAAGTGTTTAAAATGATGAAGGCAATTAGTCACGGTGGACTCAACACTATCAGCGGCCCGAGAGGGTTCAGAAGCCATTAAGAAGGCTAACAGAATGTCAGGTTATATAGCACCTTGATGTGTGGAGTACAAGTCACAGGAGGTTGTGCTCAAGTCTTTATAACACACTAGTGAGGTCTCATCTGGAGTCCCCTGTGCAGTTTTGGTCTCCATAAAGACATAGCAGCACTAGAGAAGGTCCAGAGAAGAGCAACTAGGCTGATTCAGGTCTACAGGGGATGAGTTATGAGGGAAGATGAAAAGAGCTGAGCCTTAAGGAGATGAAGAGGAGACCTGACTGAAGTGTGCAAAATGATGAAGGGAATCAGTCCAGTGGATCAAGACTATAACTCTAAAATTAGATTCATGAAGGACACGGAGATACAGTTGGAAACTTGTGAAGGGTAAATTTCACCCAAATTTTCTTGACACAGAGAACCACGTACACGTGGAGTAAGTGACCAAGGACAGTAGTGTGGTAGACAGCAGTGTAGCGGACTAAAAAACCCAGTTAAGATTCCAATCACCCGATGATGGTGATTTAATTTATTTTTTGGTGGGGACCCCAGGAACATACCTACCCAGCCTTGGCCCAACTCATGCACACTCCCTCACAGAAGCAACAGAGTTAAAACCGAAATTCATGACTGTATTAAAACAAGAATAAACAAAATCTACTGTACAACGATCCCACCCGAGTTCCCTTTCCGGTGACACACAATAAACACAAATTTAACAATAACAAACAACTAACAAAGACCCCACACGATGAAGTCCATAAATAACGGCAACTGATGTAATGAACTGATGGAAATGGATAGTCCAGAGATCAGCTCACTGTATGGGAATGTAAAGGTCAGTCCTACCGGTATTTCCTGATGAGATGATGGTGTGTGATGGGATCGGGGCGCTCCTTCCTTCGTAGGACGACAACATATCTTCATGCAGTCCTCATGCAGCAGGAAGACACCAGACGGTCAATACGCCGAACAGGAGACGATCTCCAGGACACAACAAGAATCCACATGCAGGCATTGAACAGGAAGACAAACAGACAGGTAACTCCAGACATGAAACAACAAAAACTCCCCTTCTCAGTAGAACTGGCCTCCTTTTAAATCTCACGCCGGCCTTCTTGTCCCCAGCAGCCCCTGCACCCTCAGCAGTCGACCATTCAGGGCCACTGCAGGGACTGCTGGGAGTTGAAGTTTTCGCTCCCTAGTAGTGCCGCTACAGCTGGACTTTACGAACCTTCAGAACCGGACTTGATGCTCCTTTAGAAGAATGAAACAGACGGGACTGGTGAGCTTTGTTGGGCTGAATGGCCTCTTCTCATCCAGATTGTTCTGATGCTCTCATTACATGAATGATCCACCTATGCAGAGAAGCCATGCGTTGCCATGTTACCTTTCTGCCTACCAAGGCAATCAAATGGATAAGTCACAACCAACCATTTCTCCAATTTCGAAACAAACGTTAAGCGCCCTTACGTTTTGAAGTGTGAGGTCTCACACAGTTTTACGGTACACATTTCCTCAGCCCTCCATATGAGGTCCTCTTAAATGAAGCTGCCTTTGTGCAAATCAACGTGCACATCAAGATCATCGGCCCAGGAGTGGATGAGCACGCATACAGTATGTGAATCTCAAGGGGTATCGCGGTACCAACACACAGGCGCTCAAGGATGCAAATTCTAATGCAGTGGCCACCCTGAGGATAAGGAGGTGAGGCTGGACAGGTGATTGACAGTGACGCGTCACATAGCAACGCCGGGATCTCCGTTGCACAGACCCCTGGAACATTCACGTTACATTAAGCAACAGTCTGGAAAGGTTCAAGAAGGCAGGTGGAGCCTCCCAGTGATATAAAGTGGGGACCACGGACAGAGAGACAGCACGGCACAGCAAAAGACGATCAGGACACTGGAGGAAAGGACGCGCTAGAGGAGCCATGGACATCTCTTGGAGCTGTGATGTTATGAGGTGTCATTCACGGCTACAACAATGGGAAGGGATTCACCTGAAAATACGGCCGTGGATTAGCCATCAGTCCATCCAATTCATAAGTGAGCACCGGGCGCAAGGCAGGAACAATCCCTGGATCAGTCATCGTTATTCATTACTACAGGTGCATCTCAAAGAATTGAAATACCAAAAAGTTAATTTATTTCAGTAATTCAACTCAAAAAGTGAAACTCATATTATATAGATTCATTACACACAGAGTGATAGACTTCAAGCGTTTATTTCTTTTCATTTTGCCGAAGATGGCCTACAGGTAATGAAAACTCAAAATTCAGTATCTCAGAATATTTGAATATTGGGAAAAAGTTCACTTATTGTAGACCCAAAGTGTCCCACGCCACTCAGCTAATGAACCCAAAACACCTGCAAAGGAGGTCCTGAGCCTTGAAATGGTCTCTCAGTCTGGTTCAGTAGGCCACACAATCGGACTGCTGACTTGACAGCTGTCGTCCAGAAGATAGTCATGGAGACCCTCCACAAGCCACTAAAGGTCACTGCTAAAGAAGCTGGCTGTTCACAGAGTGCTGCAAACAAACCGATGAATGGAGGGTTGAGTGGAAGGAAAAAATGTGACAGCAGACAAAGGAGCACAAGCAACACAGAAAACCGCAGCCTTGAGAGGATTGGGAAGAATTTGGGGGGATTCCTAAGGAGTGGACTGGTGCTGGAGTTGGCACTTCAAGAGCCACCACACACACTCAGCCAGACGTAATGGGGACGTGGGCTACAACTGTCACAGCATTCCTGGTGTCAGGCCACTCCTGAACCAGAGACAAGGTCAGAAGCGTCTTACCTGGGGGCTAAGGAGAAAACGGACTGGACTGTTAACAGCTCAGTGGTCCAAAGACCTCTTTTCAGATGAAAGTCAATTTTGCATTTCATTTGGAAATCAAGAGTCTGGAGGAAGAGTGGAGAGGCACAGAATCCAAGTTGCTTCAGGTCCAGTGTGGAGTTTCCACAGTCAGTGAATATTTGGGGAGCCATGTCATTTGCTGGTGTTGGTCCACTGTGTTTTATCAAGTCCAAAGTCAGCGCAGCCAGCCGTCTACCAGGACATTTGACAGCACTTCATGCTGCCCTCTGCTGACAAGCTGCATGGAGATGCTGATTTCATTTTCCAGCAGGACTTGGCACCTGCCCACACTGCCAAAAGTACCAACACCTGGTTTAATGACCATGGTGGGTATCACTGGGCTTGATTGGCCAGCAAACTCAGGCAGACAGAATTTCAAAAATGGTATTTTCAGATTCAGGAAGGTCTAAAATGTCGAGATTCATCAAAATCTCAAGATCGAATTTTTGGACGATTACAATACTTCCCCTATACTTCGTATACGAGAAAGTAAAAATTGTATCATCAGATTCAGGAAGGTCTAATATATCGAGATTCATCAAACTCTCGAGGTTGATTTTTTGTTGAAGTAAAAACTTGTGAATCAAATGGCATTTCGCCTCCGCAAAATTTATGCCATTGACCCAAGAAGAAAGGCATTGAACTCCGTCTACAAACCTCTACATGCATGAATTCTGCGTGCCTGTCATTTAATACTTAAATAAATATCTCTCCACATCGGCATTTTATTGAAGCACCAGACATGTTCTGGTAGTCCGGTGCCCATTTTGCTGATTATGATGATAATCTTCGTGATCGCAATCCTAAAGACGCAGCAGAGATAGGAAAGAAAGTCAAAGTTCCACAGCGCTCATGAAGTGCATAATCTTAATATCATCTGCAGGAATCTAAAAAATGGGACACGGTGATAACGGTTCTGGGGTTGGTGGCCGAGGTAGAACACTTACTACTCCATTTTATATGGTAATCTGCACAATGGTGTGTTTTGAGGTGTCTCTGTGTGCAATTTAGGCCACATTTCTGGTGTATTTTTTATTTTTGGTATTAGGTACACTGTATTAGTCCCCAAGGAAATTCAGATTTTAAAAAAACGGTCATGATCCATATTGACCCCAACATCCTCTACAGTTTGCTCTCCAGCATAAAAGCTCACCCTGCACACTGCTCTGGGATATCTGGAGAGGAAACCCACTTCTGTCAAGAAGCCTTCATTGGATACACCTGTGACTTCAAAAGCACTGGGCCCTCCAGGAGGCCCTAAAGCTCACAGACCCTGGTTTTGGTAGCTCCATCTGTGGCTGGGGGTTTGACGTCCTGACAGATAGACCCCGGTTAGTGAGGACTGGCAAAAAAGAAGTCATCCACACTGTTCACCAACATCAGAGCTCCTCAAGGCTACTGCCCCAGCCCACCGCTGTGCTGTCTCTTCATATCAATGCGCCACACAGCACAGACAGGAATAAGCCATCGACTGGACTGATGGTTCATAAGGGCAATGGAGACCCAAAGAAGCTGTAGAGCAGTAGAGCAGTGGCACCAAGTGCCACATGAGGATACAGAGAGGTGAAGCAGAATTGGTGAACGTTATTAGCAGTTTATAAACATCGTTATTACTTTTATTTTAGTTTCAATGACTATCAACAGTGATGTGGTATGCACAGCTAATCCGCAGCTCTAGTCAGGGTATGCTAAACTGAAGTCTTCAGCCTGATTTTAAAGCTGGGGCTGAAGGGGCATCTCTTCTAGTATCCGGCAGACCATTCCACTGCTTTGGGGGCCATGGAGATAAGTATAGAGCAGTGGCACCAAGTGGAGGATACAGAGAAGAGAAGAGTTTAAGAAAACACACGCAAAAGGTTAAATTAAAAAAAATTTCTACGGGAAGCGGGTAGGAAAAAACAAGCGCTCACTGGCACCGTATCCAAGTGTGATTCCCATTTTAGCACCCCGATGGGCCCCATCAGCCCACAAGTGTGTCATAGAACAAGCAGGTCCGTAAAACTAGCGGGCGTCTTCTTGGTTCCGTGGTTTTTTGACGGCTTGACGAAAGCTCGCATCTCTTTGATATTCTTTCAGCTCCAAATTAGTTCCTGGTAATTGAGCTGCGAAGGCTGTAATCAATTAAGGGAGCTTACTGTCTGCACGGAGGAGCCTGCTTTACAAATGTCGTGTGGTACATTGGTAATTAGTAAAAGAAAAAGACGCCGCAGGCAAAACACAAACACACACAGACAAAAAAGAAAGAATTCCGTTTTGCTGCTATGAAAATCTGAAATTTCATTTATAAAATGCAGTAAATACAAAACGTAAGGCTTAGATTGCATCCCCACCTGTCATGGGGTGCATTGGGGGTCACTCGCTAGGCTCCAGTTCAGCCACGTTATTGGACCGGGAATGCCAGCCAACTGTGGGTGAGGGTATGAAGTCGCCACCCTTCTGCTGCGTGTCTCAATAACAATAGCAGTGTATTGTTCTGGAACTTGACCTTAAAACAGCTGCTTTATAGCGCCCCCTGTGGACAGCTGTTTCAAGCAAAGAAGACTTGCCAGCTCAGCACAAGCAGACAAATGGTTAAGCTACACCTCACCACAGCAGGTGCCCGCTCACCATGCTGCTTTTTACTGGAGATGTCTCCCCCAGTCAGTTGCTAACCCCGGTGGGAATACAGCAGTCACCCACACCAGGTGCTCTTATCGCTACACCTTGAATTTAATAACCTGGAAATTCCTTTGTTTGCTATTTTGGTTTACCTGTGCTATGGTTTCTGTTAAAAATATCATTTATAAGAGTGTTGGGTAAATCTCTGGGTGAGGGTATGAAGTCGCTCTTCTCTGGACCTTTTCTTGTGCTGCTATGTCCTTTTTGTAGCCTGGAGACCCAAACTGCACCCAAGACTCCAGCTGAGGCCTCACCAGTGTGTTATAAAGACTTGAACAGATCCTCCTGTGACTTGGACTCCACACATCAAGGCGCTATATAACCTGACATTCTGTTAGTCTTCTTAATGGTTTCTGAACACTGTCTTGCCACGGATAGTGTTGAGTCCATTGGACTAAGTCCCTCTTTATCACTTTAAATACGTCAGTCAGGTCTCCTCTTCATCTCCTTAAGACTCAGCTCTTTTAATTTTTCCTCATAACTCATCCCCTGTAGCCCTGAATCAGCCTAGTTGCTCTTCTCTGGACCTTCTCTAGTGCTGTTATGTCCTTTTTGTAGCCTGGAAACCCAAACTGCAGACAGGACTCCAGAAGAGGCCTCACCAGTGTGTTATAAAGCTTGAGCAGAAACCTCCTGTGACTTGTACTCCACACATCAAGGCGCTATATAACCTGACATTCTGTTAGGAATATTTTAAAGCTTGATATATTTTTAAGCTTTATAAAAATTGAGTTTTTTAAATATAGAATATAATTTTTAATAAATTACATAACTCATATAATTTATATAAGCCATATCATTTTTAAGTTTGAATATTATAAAGCTTGAACAGAACCTCCTGTGACTTGTACTCCACACATCAAGGCACTATATAACCTGACATTCTGTTAGCCTTCTTAATGGTTTCTGAACACTGTCTGGAAGTCGATAGCTTAGAGTCCACTACGACTCCTAAATCCTTCTCATAAGGTGGACTCTCGATTTTCCAACTGCCCATTGTGTATTCAGACCTCCCATTTTTACTTCCTATGTGTAATTCTTTACATTTACTGACATTAAATTTCATCTGCCCAAACCTGTCTGCTATCCAAGTCCTTCTGTGATGATATAACGGATTCCAAATGATCTGCTAATCCACCTATCTTGGTATCATCTGCAAACTTCACCAGCTTGTTACTTATATTCCTATCTAAATCATTTATTTATATCAAAAATAGCAGCGACCCTACCACTGACCCCTGTGGAACACCACTCTTAATGGTTAATGAAGAAACAAATCAATTCAGAGGAACGAATCCTTAAAAACAGGACTATGAAAATGAAGAGTAAAGGAGTTAATTAGCAGCGAAAACTGATCACTGATTAAGAAAAGGGTTAGAATGAAAATCTGCAACCACTGCAGTCCACCAGGACTGTGATTGACGCAGTGGCATAGCTAGGGGCAGGCAGAGGGGGTGATCTGTCCCAGGCGGCACATTTTTGGGGGCGGCATTATTGGCCAAAAAGCTCAGTACAGAAACTGGAGTTCCCTGTGTTTAGGATAAATAACATTGGGAAACCTTTAAGAGAGACATCTTAAATGTAAAAAATTAATAGACCTCTTCAGGCTAAGATTCATTTAGCAAGAGAGGAGAGCAATGTATGGATAAGATAACTGTCCAACAAAGTCTTCTGAAGTTTCTGATGAATTTTTCAATACAATGTGGGTCTGTAGACTGGTTGTCCGAGAGATGCAAACAATTCTCATATCTGGGCATGAAATTTTTGTTTCTATTTACACCATGTTATGAGAAGTCAAGCAAAAATGACCCTTTTATTAGCTAACTAAAAAGATTATAATATGCAAGTTTTCGAGGTGACTCGGGCCTCTTCTTCAGGTGAGATGTCATACAGAAACTGGAGATCCCTGTGCTTATAGAGACACCAGAACAGATACAACATTGGAAAACCTTTTAAGTGAGACATCTTAAATGTAAAAAAAATTAATAGACCTCTTCAGGCTAAGATTCATTTAGCAAGAGAGAAGAACAATGTATGGTCAAGATCTTTGGATAAGATAACTGTCCAACAAAGTCTTCTGAAGTTTCTGATGAGTTTTTCAATACAATGTGGGTCTGTAGACAGGTTGTCTGTGTCAGTCGAGAGATGCAAACAATCCTCATATCTGGCCATAAAGCTCTGGTCTCCATTCAAACCCTGTTGTAATGTGTTCAGTTTTCGCATGAGTTTGACTTCCCATTCTTTTCTCTCTTGCTGTGTTATGAAGTTGCCCCTACACCCTGTGACTTTAAAGTCCCTCTCCAGTGTCCAATGCTGTATTTGTCCCAGTGTGTATATAAACACAGGGATCACCAGTTTCTGTATTACATGCTCGCCTAAAGAAGGGGCCCGAGTTGCCTCGAAAGCTTGCATATTGTAATCTTTTTTAGTTAACTCATAAATGGAAAAAGTTAAATTCTCTGATTTTTATCCACAAATGCTTCAAGCGTAATTTTCAGACTGTCCTTCTGTGACGGCATCAGACACAGCAGTTGAAGTTTATGAGGCAATAACAACAATAAACATGAACATTACACCGTGAAAATTTTCTAGGAAGATAAACAACTAATTTATAATTCATAATTTTGTTTTGTTATCAATCCGAATGCAGAAATCATCCCCACCTATCACTTGTACACTACACTGGTTCTGGTTTTCGCAGCGTAATTATATTAAACTAATAATCAGAACACAGCTTGTCAGCGCATCTATACTATATTCTTTTCTAGTTGATGCTTATTGTAGCCGCAGGAGTGTTAGGCGAGTTCAAACACGTGCCGAAAGAAATCTCTCAGTCCAAAAGTTTGTTTTAAAATATTTAGTGAAAATTCAAAGCAAACAATCAACACAAGAATAAAGAAAAAAGGTTGTTACACACATAGAATAACGGGCAAAAAAAAAGAAAAAATGTATCTTCTCTAAGCTTTAAACTGTAAAACTTTAGTTGTTTCTATACTTAAAGATTCTTAACTTCTTCTTCTGTACGCTTTAAACGTATAGCACAGCACTTTCAATTACAGTGCATCACTTTTTCCACATTTTTGTTATGTTACAGCCTTATTCCAAAATGGATTAAATTCATTTTTTTCCTCAGAATTCTACACACAACACCCCCATAATGACAACGTGAAAAAAGTTTTACTTGAGGTGTTTGCAAATTTATTAAAAATAAAAAAAACTGAGAAATCCCATGTACATAAGTATTCACAGCCTTTGCTCAATACTTTGTCGATGCCCCCTTTGGCAGCAATTCCAGCCTCAAGTCTTTTTGAATATGATGCCACAAGCTTGGCACACCTATCATTGGCCAGTTTCGCCCATTCCTCTTTGCAGCACCTCTCAAGCTCCATCAGGTTGGATGGGAAGCATCGGTGCACAGCCATTTTAAGATCTCTCCCAGAGATGTTCAATCGGATTCAAGTCTGGGCTCTGGCTGGGCCACTCAAGGACATTCACAGAGTTGTCCTGAAGCCACTCCCTTTGATATCTTGGCTGTGTGCTTAGGGTCGTTGTCCTGCTGAAAGATGAACCCGTCGCCCCAGTCTGAGGGTCAAGAGCACTCTGGAGCAGGTTTTCATCCAGGATGTCTCTGTACATTGCTGCAGTCATCTTTCCTTTATCCTGACTAGTCTCCCAGTTCCTGCCGCTGAAATACATCCCCACAACATGATGCTGCCACCAACCATGCTTCACTGTAGGGATGGTATTGGCCTGGTTTCCTCCAAACGTGACGCCTGGCATTCACACCAAAGAGTTCAATCTTTGTCTCATCAGACCAGAGAATTTTCTTTCTCATGGTCTGAGAGTCCTTCAGGTGCCTTTTGTCAAACTCCAGGCGGGCTGCCATGTGCCTTTTACTAAGGAGTGGCTTCCGTCTGGCCACTCTACCATACAGGCCTGATTGGTGGATTGCTGCAGACATGGGTTGTCCTTCTGGAAGGTTTCTCCTCTCTCCACAGAGGACCTCTGGAGCTCTGACAGAGTGACCATCGGGTTCTTGTCACCTCCCTGACTAAGTCCTTTCTCCCCAGATCGGTCAGTTTAGATGGCTGGCCAGCTCTAGGAAGAGTCCTGGTGGTTTCGAACTTCTTCCACTTATGGATGATGGAGGCCACTGTGCTCACTGGGACCTTCAAAGCAGCAGAAATTTTTCTGTAACCTTCCCCAGATTTGTGCCTCGAGACAATCCTGTCTCGGAGGTCTACAGACAATTCCGTTGAGCGTCCGTCGCTCTGCCACAGATGTCAAACTGTCTAGCTCCATGTCAACAATAGAGCCTGCCTTCCTCACCAGTTTGTCCAGGCGTGACATTCATGCTTGGTTTGTGCTCTGACATGAACTGTCAACTGTGGGACCTTATATAGACAGGTGTGTGCCTTTCCAACTCATGTCCAGTCAACTGAATGTACCACAGGTGGACTCCAATGAAGCTGGAGAAACATCTCAAGGATGATCAGGGGAAACAGGAGGCACCTGAGGTCATTTTTGAGCTTCATGGCAAAGGCTGTGAATACTTATGTACATGTGCTTTCTCAATGTTTTTATTTTGAATAAATTTGCAAAAATCTCAAGAAAACTTTTTTCACGTTGTCATTATGGGGTGTTGTGTGTAGAATTCTGAGGAAAAAAATGAATTGAATCCATTTTGGAATAAGGCTGCAACATAACAAAATGTGGAAAAAGTGATGCGCTGTGAATACTTTCCGGATGCACTGTACGTCCAGACATTCGCTGGGTAGAAAAGAGAGGGAATAAAGTAGGACAAGGATTTTTTTTTTTAACCTAGCTCTCTGAACAACTCCTTAAATCCATTTCCCCCAGTTAAGATGAGGGGTCTCGCGTGCCGCTAATGTAATTAAGGAGGTGTTACATAAGGAACGGCGCTGATCAAAAGCCGCAGCTTCCATTTCCCAGCAGTCGGTGCTGCGGCGTATGACAGAGTTTGCCTTGAGTTATTAACAGTTTTAATGAAATCATCCGCATACAAACATCCTGATTTGCATCTCTGATTTGGCTCCTCCCCCATTAACGAGCCACTCAGAAGGCCTTCTTCATATTAAGGAGGCAGCAGGTAGCCAACGCTGCTTACATTTGTATTCCTACAGCAAAGCCTCTCAAGAAGCCGCCTTGTTAATGTCATTTCAGAATTGCAGCTGGCCCAGACGCCGACCCGCTGCGCTTCTCACGAGGGGTGCTCTGCTCTCACATTCTTCTCCTTCCAATTGCATAGGGAAGTTGCGCTGGAGGGGGGGGCACCATTTGTGCTACTGATGTGATGAATTTATTGACAAGGCCCACTGTAGGCTTCTTGTAAGCATTGAAGAAAATCCATCAGCCTTAAAGTGCATAAAAGCCTTTATTGAAGCCTAAACCAAAGTGCACGGATCATAATATATCAATAAATCACCAGGCCTGAAGCTTCACTTTATCCGAGTCAATTAACTTGCGTATCAAACATCTGCACTTCAGTGGAACCCTAATGCTCGACTAAGTGCCGAGGTCTCACATTAAAGCAGCTGGACTCCAGAATCCAAATACTGGCTCGCTGTGCCACGCCCGTCCCATTCAGCCATATGAGTGGTCAGTCACCCAGTGGCCTCCTTATAGCATCACATGTACCTCCAGAAAAGGAAAACGAGCCAAAAACATTGAATTTTGTTTTCAAAGAGAAAAAAAAAATGTTAATTATGTATAACAGAAGCATGTCATTGACTAAATTTCAACATGGATACAGTATGATAATTTGGCTTGCCATACTGTACTAGGGTGCGGAACCGCGTTAGCCATTATGAATGAAGTGAAGTCAACACCAACAACATTTATTTCTATAGCACATTTTCATACAAATCATGCAGCTCAACGTTCTTTACATGATGAAGAAAGAGAAAAAAGACAAAATAAATAAGAAAATAGAATTAGGGAACATTAATTAACATAGAATAAAAGTAATAACGGCTTTAATTAACAGCAAGAACTGGCGTCTCATTTACAAACTGGATGGAGTTTGACGTTCCAGTTTAGCTGGTCATCTGTGGACTCGTTTCACATCTCATTTCTGTTTGGCTGCCATTTAATGAAGAAACAAATCAACTCAGAGGACTGAATCCTTAAAAACAGGGCTATGAAAATGAAGAGAAAAGGAGTTAATTAGCAAAGAAAACTGGTCACTAATTAAGAAAAGGGTTAGAATGAAAACCTGCAGCCACTGCAGCCCACCAGGACTGTGTTTGAGGCAGTGGCGCAGCTAGGGGCGAGTGGAGGGGGCAGTCCTCCCCGGGCAGCATATTTTTGGGGGCGGCATTTTTTGGCCAAAAGGCTCAGTACAATTCGTGTGTAAGCAGCAGGGTTTGGTATCACTCATGAATGAAGTACTAGGCTGTTGTACCGTGTTAGCCATTATGAATGCAGTGAGAAGTCAAGCAAAATGACACCTTTTGTAAGAGCCATTTTCCTTGTTCTATAAGATTCATGAATATTTCTTAGATGACAATGCATAAATTATGGGAGGTTCCTATAACCCCCGTAAATAGAATCGTATTGGTATATTCTTGCCATTTCTAATAGCTTGGAATAAACATTATTCTTCAGTTAGTTAGTGACAGCCTTGCCTTGTATAAGGTGTAGAGGCATACGGTTTTTAACCGTGCCTGGGCACTTGCCTATGTGCCAACCGGCTTATGAGCCTTTTGAGTGTGAGAAGTAAATATGTAAGAAAACAGCACTTAATTTATGTGTTGTGCCGTAAGTAAAGCGCACAGAAGAAGAAATTAAGAACCTTTAAGTAGAGAAGAAGAAATTAACCTTTAAGTATAGAAATAACTAAAGTCTTTCAAGAAAAGCTAAAAGTTTATAGAAGATACATTTTTCCCCTTTTTTTTTTTGCCTTTTATTCTACGTGTGTAACTATTTTTTTCTTTTATTCTTGTTTGGATTATTCGCTTTTAACTTTCACTAAATACCTTTAAAAACGAACTCTTGGACTCTTAGAATTCTTTTGACACACGTCTTACCCATGCCCGATGACACCTTATATTTCAGCAGCTACACCTTTGATTGGCTAACTAGAAAGATTACAATATGCAAGCTTTTGAGACGACTCGGGCCTCTTCTACAGCCAAGATGTAATACAGAAACTGGAGTTCCCTGTGTTTAGGACAAATAACATTGGGAAACCTTTAAGTGAGACATCTTAAATGTAAAAAATTAATAGACCTCTTCAGGCTAAGAATCATTTAGCAAGAGAGGAGCGCAACGTATGGTCAAGATCTCTGGATAACTGTCCAAAAAAGTCTTCTGAAGTTTCTGATGAACTTTTCAATACAATGTGGGTCTGTAGACAGGTTGTCCGAGAGATGCAAACAATTCTCATATCTGGCCATGAAACTGTTGTTTCTATTTACACCATGTTATGAGAAGTCAAGCAAAATGACCCCTTTTATTAGCTAACTAAAAAGATTATAATATGCAAGTTTTCGAGGTGACTCAGGCCTCTTCTTCAGTTGAGATGTCATACAGAAACTGGAGATCCCTGTGTTTATAGAGACACCAGGACAGATAACAACATTGGAAAACCTTTTAAGTGAGACATCTTCAATGTAAAAAAATTAATAGACCTCTTCAGGCTAAGATTCATTTAGCAAGAGAGGAGAACAATGTATGGTCAAGATCTTTGGATAAGATAACTGTCCAAAAAAGTAAGGTCCGATGGCCAAGGAGGGCAGAAAAAACAAAAAAAAAACTCCAGACGGCTGGAGAAAAAAAAAATAAAATCTGCAGGGGTTCACAAGCCACGAGACCACCTGGCCAGCCCCCTCTAGGCATTCTACCTAACATCAATGACCTCACAGTCAAGCAAAACGACACCTTTTATTGGCTCACTAAAACGAAACCTTGCATATTGTAATCTTTTTAGTTAGCCAATAAAACACGGATACAGTAAAGGAGGGTCTGTCTGGTGTCCACTGCTAGGCTGATGCAGATTCACCACACGTCCTTCATGTGACACGTTTTGAAACGTCGCGACAGGGACAGCAGAAGCGTGAATCAGGCTGTGTCAGGCTCAGGAAGTGCAGTGTCTGAGATACAGCGGAAAAGATCGTTGGGACCCCTATGCCCCCCCACGGAAGACATCTTTGTCCAGGCATGTCAATAAGTGGCTTTATTGTCATGACATTCAAACATCATGTTGCAGCATACAGTGACATGAAATGAAGTTCCGCAGGTCCGCAGTGCAACATATACAGAGACACAGGACAAGTGCAAGACAGGCACTATAACAGATAAACAAATAATTCAAAACAAATAGTAGGTAAACGAATAGATTAGTCAGTCAGTCAATCAGTCCAACCTGCTATATCCTAACACAGCGTCACGGGGGTCCGAATAGATTATTAATCATTGAAATAGACAGTAATAGTAGGGTGTTGTGCCGTGTTAGCCATTATGGATGCAGTGATTATTTATTACTCTCTATTTAATGAGAAGTCAAGCAAACTGACCCCTTTTATTGGCTTAATAAAAAGATTCCAATATGCAAGCTTTCGAGGAAACTGAGACCCCTTCATCAGGCAGGTTGTAATCAACAAAATTGGCCTCAGTTACCTCGGAAGCTTGCATATTGGAATCGGTTCAATAAGCCAATAACAGGTGTCATTTTGCTTGCCTTCTCATTAAATAGATAGTAATAAATAATTCATAAATGATAACAGTACAACTAACAATAAAAAGAAACAGCAGTGTGATGTGTAACTCTCTGCAAGATGGCATCATCTCCTTCGCTGTCTGCAGTGTCGAGACGCCGCCCAACTGACTCCGCCCCTTCTGGTTCAGCCCCCATAAAAGCTTGAGCTTCATGGGAAGGAGGCGTGTCGGTTCTGGTAAGAGCAACCCGCCGGATGAAGCTCCGCTATGGAGGTGACTCTGCTACTGGCTAATCAGACGAACTACCCATCGATTACAGTTTAAAACCCTGGTTTGCAGAACATGCACGCCAAGGAGTGTCACCCGTCGGTTCTTGTTTTAGACAATTAACGGGATGGCCCGGTTGGTGCCCCTAATTTTTCCAGTTCGTGGAGCTGTCATGCCTGTACCTGCTATTTTTTACTATCCACTCATTTGCCATTTCTTTCTTTATTCATGCACAGCCCAGCTCTTTACCTGTCATGCCCTTGTCCTCTGTTTCTGTGTATGTTGCACTACAGTACTGCTGGGGGTTACTTTTGTGCCACTGTATGCTGCAATATGATGCATGGATGGTATGACAATAACGCCACTTGACTTGATTTGACTTGGAACATATTGTCACACACATGTGCTTAGGGGGCAGCCAAAAGGGACCAAGTGAGCGTGAAATAATAAAAGATAAGGGATTGGAACAAAGCACTAACGCCTTTCTCCCTCTTTTAACAGAACAACAGAAGATTAACCATTCTTTTCCGGCCCAGTACCACTTGCTACCATCTTTTCCAGCTCATCATAAAAACGCCACTTCCAACCCACCTCTGATGATGTCACTTTCTGGCCAGCCATGATGACATGACTTCGGGGCCACCTCTGATGACATCATTTTCAGCCAGCCATGATGACATCACTTCAGGGCCACCTCTGATGACATCACTTTCAGCCAGCCATGATAACATCACTTCCAGTCCACCTTTGATAACGTCACTTCCGACCCAACCCTGATGACGTTACTTTCCAGCCAGCCATGATGATGCCACTCCCGGCCCACCTTTGATGACATCACTTTCCCAGCCAACCATGATGACGTCACTTCCAGCCCACCTTTGATGACATCTCTTTCCCGGCCAGCCATGATGAAGTCACTTCCAGCCCACCTTTGATGACATCACTTTCAGCCAGCCATGATGACATCACTTCCAGTCCACCTTTGATAACGTTACTTCTGACCCAACACTGATAACGTTACTTTCCAGCCAGCCATGATGATGCCACTTCCAGCCCACCTTTGATGACATCTCTTTCCCGGCCAGCCATGATGACGTCACTTCCAGCCCACCTTTGATGACATCACTTTCAGCCAGCCATGATGACATCACTTCCAGTCCACCTTTGATAACGTTACTTCTGACCCAACACTGATAACGTTACTTTCCAGCCAGCCATGATGATGCCACTACTGGCCCACCTTTGATGTCATCACTTTCCTGGCCAGCCATGATGACGTCACTTCCGGCCCACCTTTGATGACATCACTTTCCCGGCCAGCCATGATGATGCCACTACTGGCCCACCTATGATGACATCACTTTCCTGGCCAGCCATGATGACATCACTTCTGGCCCACCTTTGATGATATCACTTTCCCAGCCAGCCGTGATGATGCCACTTCCGGCCCACCTTTGTCAGGGCAGGTGAAAGGAGGAAAAGGTGACAAAAAAGGAGCTGTTTTGAAGGTCCTGCAATATAAAGGTCCTACTGGTGGTTTTAAAGGGTGAGACCAGAAGTGATGTCATCTGAGGCCGGAATCTGGAAGTGACATCCTTCTTGGAGCAGGAGTCGGAAGTGACGTTGTTAAGTCAGGCAGGTTTTCCCATATTTGGCCTACAGAGATAACAGAATAAAGTTTAGCGCACCCCGCCACCCACTGGCCTTGCGGGTAATTACCTGCACTTGGTCCATTCAGCTCCCTCCTAGTCGCATGTGTGTGACAATATATATATATATACAGTAATCCCTCGCTACTTCGCGGTTCACTTTTCGCGGATTCACGACTTCGCGGATTTTATATGTAAGCATATCTAAATATATAACGCGGATTTTTCGCTGCTTCGCAGGTTTCTGCGGACAATGGGTCTTTTTACTTCTGGTACTTGCTTCCTCAGTTGGTTTGCCCATTTGATTTCATACAAGAGATGCTATTGGCGGATGGCTGAGAAGCTACCCAATCAGAGCACGCAGTTAAGTTCCTGTGTGCTGCTGATTGGCTCAGCGATGGAGTGCTGCATTAACCAGGAAGTCTCATCTCACTCATTCAGCATTAACGTGCGCTTGCTGCTGCATTCAGGGGATCATCACCTTCATCGTCATCATTTTTACTGCGCAGCATATTCATCACCATCATCACGTCACATATAGCTACGTGTACTTCGCTATACAGTAAGTGTAAACTTATCTACCGATTTCTTATTGCTTAGCAGTTGTCCCTGTTATTAATAGAGTAAAGGGTGGGTTGTAAACAATACAGGGAAGGTTTAAAAACGTCCAAATACACGTTAAATAATTAAATAAATATGGTGTCCCTACGTCGCGGAAATTCAGTTATCGCGGTCGGCCTTGGAACCTATCTCCCGCGATAAGTGAGGAATTACTGTGTATATCTACTCTGTATATAAATATATATAAATAAAGTCCTAAGCTTAAAAGTGGAACAATTTTGTGCAATGATTTTATGTCACAGTTTTTGTCACGATTTAAATCGGGCTTAAGATTAAAAACTCACAACCCGCGAGATGAGACTTTGTGCCAACAGCTTTAACCATGCCTGGGCCCGGAAATAAAAGATAAAGAGTAGATGACAAAGACAGCTGCTGTACAGGCTTTTAAATGTTTGAAGCAGCGTGTGAGATGCAGATAATGTGGCATGGCAGCAGCAGCAAACCAGGAGCTGATCGAGCAAAGAGGAGGTAAAAAAGAGGAGCGACCGTGTCTCCTTGGGGTCCCCTAGTAATGTTATAATAATGTGTAACAGACATACAGAAATACCAAAACATCAACATAAATCCAGTCAGAAAGGCATGTCGAGTGTCCACCGTGGTACCGATAACAGATTTATTTAGTAGACGTCCTCCGCGTGACACGCCTTGAGACAGTCACCAAGCCACAGCTCGACCTCACAATCGTGACAGCAGACACACAGTTCTTATATTTTTTGTGTTGTTTGCACACAAGATGGTCGAATGTCAGGGTCCGATCCGCACGATCGACTCGCCCCTACTGCAGGCTCTCGCCGCACAAGGCTGATTTATACCTCTGTGTCAAGCCTACACCGTTTTATGTTGTCATTAGGGCCTACTGAGTGTAGATTGATGGGGAAAAAAATGGCAAACGTTTCCATTTCAAATGAAATCTAAGAGAACAGATGAAAAGTTATAACTTAACATTTGCTTCATATTGCTCAGCCTTGGATTGTTCCTTTGATTACAAAAGTGACAAAAGAAATTTGCAAGGTGGAAGCTGACAGCGCAGGCTTTGAGCGTCTCCTAAGAAATTCCCCTGATGTACGGTTAGAGTATCTATCAGCTCCCTCTCTGTAGTTAATGCTCCGCCTCGCTTAAATATGCAACATAAAACCAAATTGAAAATGCAACATACAAGTTTACTTTTTACATTTCTGCCAATAAAATATTCATGTGGATGGGATTTTGGGGACCATAAAGAGTGACAGTTCTAAGGCAGATCAATTCTACACGAGATCAAGAAAAGCGAATGCGCTGTAGAGCTGAGCTGGGCTTTAATTACTACTGCGCTGTCCACATGGCTGCCTTTTTGCATCACAATTTAAGGAGCGAGCCGCATGGTCTGTTACAAGACATCTGTGAAAATTCTGTTTCATCGCGCCTAGCTTTGTTCTTTTCAATTTGGTCAAATCCATGACTTGTCAATCCGAGATCCTACAGGGCCACCATTATCACTCTGACAAGTTTCTTCAATAGAAGCCAATATTTGCTATTAATGAAACACCTTCTTTAGTTCTTACTATAAAATGGAGTCTCAGACATGCCTGGAAGGAGCGAGGACTTCAAAATAAAGTCACAAAGCAGGCCGGGGAGCTTCACTGGAAAGCCCACAACCAGTCCAGCTTACTCATAAATAGGACCAGTAGGCTTAAAAATAAACAAGGAGAGCTGACTAGAACTAGAAAAGTCCCAAAACAAAGCAAAAAAGCCCCCATAAGGAGGAGGATCACCGAAAAACCCATGGCTTGTGCAGAAAAGATCAAACAAAAGATCCAGCTGAATAAAAGGAGACGTTTCTGTGAGTTTGTGTATCTCTGTGTCCGTCTGATTGCTATGTCTCTGTCATTCCAACAGATGGTGGATTATAAACCTTTGATGCATTGCATTTGTCATTCTACCAGATGGCGCATCATAAACATTAACACTGCTTTTAAAAAAAACCATACGAATGGGCATATAACAGAGACATGCATTGCATTTGCCATTTCAACAGATGGTGCATCACAAACATTAAAACTGCTTTTAAAAAACTCATACCAACGGGCATATAACAGAGACACATACATTGTGTTTGTCATTTCAACAGATGGTGCATCACAAACATTTATAGATGGTGCATCATAAACATTAAAACTGCTTTTAAAAAAACATACCAAATGGCACATAACAGGGTCGTATGCATTGCATTTGTCACTTCAACAAATGGCACATCATAAACATTAATACTGCCCAAAAAAAAAAACATACCAAAGGGCATATAACAGAGACATATGCATTGCATTTGTTATTCCATCAGATGGTGCATCACAAACATTTATAGACGGCGTATCACAAACATTAACACCACTTTTAAGAATCCCATACCAAATGGCATGTAACAGGGAGATGTCCATTGAAAATGTCATCCCAACAGATGGTGCATCACAAACATTTGTAGTAATGCACTTCATTACTGTAAATGTTTTTGATGCACCATCTGTTGGGATGAACAAACGCAATGTATTTTATACATGCATTATAAAACACATTTCAATAAATGGTGCATCGTAAACATTAACATGCTTTTAAGAATCACATACTAACTGGCATATAACAGGGACATATGCATTGCACTTTCCATTTCAACAGATGGCGCATCATAAACATTAACATTGCCATCTGTTGAAATTGACAAACACAATGTAATTTATTACTACACGAATTACAAAACACATTCCAATAAATGGTGCAATTCATTTATTAATTAGAGTTCAACCCGTCTTAGGTACCACAGTTAGTCTTTGTAAATAAAGGATTTAATCACAAATAAGTACAGGAAAATAACAAAATGTGATAATAAGGTATTTCGTAAAAGGTAATCCTAGAGCAAACAAGTCCTGAAAGACTAATGCAGAACTGTAATCCTTAAACCAAACCCAGAAGGTCTGAGTAAACAAATAAAAAAAAAGATAAAAATAGCAAAACTCACAATACTCCAACAGCCACAACGTTCTCCTGCTGTGAGGCTTCTCTGCACTGGCTTAAATAGCCAGAGGGGAGGGCTCAGAATTGGTGATGTCATGGTGGCCCCGCCTCATAAGGGCTCCACCCACAAAACGAAAATGAAGGCACATTTAAAGTAACAGGACATGATTATGAGTACAATGAAAAACATGTTTAACGTGAAAAATATCTCAAAATTGACAACATAACATATATGTAAATACTGCCGTTATATATAACAATTCTTTGGCCCCTTACAAGCTGTGGGCGATCTACTGGTTGATGGTTGGTATGTCAGATGAAGCTTGACTTATAGATTGGATTTAGAAAATAACATTTTACAAGGATAGTGAAGGTTAGTGAAACGCATTTTGTCTCAAAATGTGCAAATCTGAAAGGCCTTTGGTCACAATGGGACAATCTGGCTTCTCAAGGGTGGGGGGGGAGCGGTTTTACAATATCGATGGCACAATTAAGCATTCAGCGAGGAAATTATCTGGCAACTATCAGTGCCCAAAGGAGCACAACCCCAGATACTAGAGGCTGTGCCATGGGGGCACTGGATGGGGTCATTTGTTGGGTAAGAAAGTCTGCGACAGAATTTCTACTGGGGGTCCTTGTCACAGAGATCTGGAGGATTATTGTCCTGTGTGAGATTTCTGTACAGTGAAAAAGGAGAGTGTCCCGCTGAGGTTTGGACCCAAAGGTACAGAATATACTGTGTGTGTGTGTGCGTAAGGCACTTCTTTACAAGTCAAGAAGAAAACCCCTACACCTGAGTTGGAGTCGGGTGGAAAAAGGACAAAGCTCATCTGGAGGAGTGGAAGGAGAGAGGAAAAGAGAAGCAGACGAATTGTACGTGTTTGTGTTTATTAAAGGAGCCTTTTTTTGGTAAGGTATTTGTCAAAATAAACCTTTCTGTTACACCAGGATGTGTGGGTCTGTGAGGTAATATCTGGGATTTGGGGTGCTGCAACGCTCCCTAGTGGTCACACTAAGTAACTTTATTCTGTGTCAGTTAATTCATTCCCCATGGAATCTCCAGAGTCATCAGAAACGTCATTCATTCATCAGGGACTTGCCATTTATTTTAAAAGATAAATATGTCGTATTTGAACTTGCTTACAATGTCTGGGTATCGTAACTTTATAATTTACAGGGTTTATCCGTTCCTCAACGATGGCAGGTCCTCGCCATTTAACTACAAATTTGTCAGAACGAGAACAAGTACACGGCCACCTTGACAGAATTCAAAGAGCTCACTTTCTTTTTATCATGCCAGCGTTTTTATGTTACCTGCTCACGTTGCAGATGTTCTTAAGTGATTGAAGATAATGAAATCTTTGTCTTTGATGAATTAAATTAATACAAATTAAAAGTACTCCTACTTTTAAAATGGGAAACTGAGCCCCCCAAATCGACTCCATCTGTACATTGTCTACCTTGTTGTACTATGGAAACCCAAATGAGGCTTCACTTAAGTGTTATACAGCATCAGAGTAACCTCCCTTCACTCGTATTCAGCACATTGAAATCGATAATTTAATATTACACTCCCCAGCCACTTTATTAGGTACACCTGGCTAGTACCCCGTTGGACCCCCTTTTGCCTTCAGAACTGACATAATTCTTCATGGCGTTGATTCAACAAGGTGCCAGAAACATTTCTCAGGGATTGTGGTCCATAGTGAGATGATGGTATCACACGGTTGCGGCAGATTTGTCGGCTGCACATCCATGATGTGAATCTCCTGCTCCACCACATCCCAAAGGTGCTCTACTAGATTGAGATCTGCTGACTGTGGAGGCCATTGGAATCCAGTGAACTCCTTGTCACGTCCAAGAAACCAGTCTGAGATGATTCGAGCTTTGTGACATGGCGCGTTATCCTGCTGGAAGGAGCCATCAGAAGATGGCGGTCATAAAGGGATGGACATGGTCAGCAACAACACTCAGGTAGGCCATGGCATTTAAATTATGCTCAGTTGGTACTGAGGGGCCTAAAGTGTACCAAGAAAATATCAACCACACCATCACACCACCAACAGCAGCCTTAACTGCTGATACAAGGCAGGATGGATCCCTGCTTTCATGTTGTTGACCCCACCATCCGAATGTCGCAGCAGAAATCGAGACTCATCAGACCAGGTGACGTTTTTCCAATCTTCTAAAGTCCAGTTCTGGTGAGCCCGTGTGAATTGTAGCCTCAGTTGCCTGTTCTTAGCTGACAGGAGTGGCACCCGATGTGGTCTCCTGCTGCTGTAGCCCACCTAAAGGTTTGACATGTTGTGTGTTCAGAGCTGCTCTTCTGCACACCTCACTTGTAACGAGTGCTTATCGGAGTTCCTGTTGCCTTTCTCTCAGCTCAGACCAGTCTGGCCATTCTCCTCTGAACCTCAACAAGTCCTTTTTGCCCACTGGATATTTTCCCTTTTTCAGACCATTCTCTGTAATCCCTAGAGATGGTTGTGTGTGAAAATCCCAGTAGATCAGCAGTTTCTGAAATACTCAGACCAGCCTGTCTGGCACCAACAACCACACCACATTCAAAATCACTTCAGTCGCCTTTCTTCCCAGTTCTGATGCTCAGTTTGATCTTCAGCAGGTGGTCCTGACAAGGTCTACAGGCCGAAATGCATTGATTTGCTGCCATGTGATTGGCTGATTGGATATTTGGGTTAACAAGTGATTGAGCAGGTGTACCTAATAAAGTGGCCAGTGAGTGCATATTAGCACACGTACTTAGATTTATGCATTCATAAGACAATAAATAGCACACTTCAACTTCACGTGGACTCCTGGTGCAAAACGAGCGCTGCCTTCGGATTTAAGACTGTCGGAGTAGAAAAGAAAAAAAAATGGAAAATGGCAGAACGCTGTTCACAAAAGGCGATGAGAAACAAGAGATGCGTTATGCATGAAGTCCTCGCTGAGATATGGGCTGTCATTGCAACTTAATATTACAAAGAAATATTTGAATTTGCAATCTGCCTGCTTAGGCAATTAAATAGTTACGCAGTGACCCCACAAGATAATTGAATTTAAAAATGTCAAAGACCCTCCATCCTGTGGGGGTAAAAAAAAAAGATATGTATATAGGCAGTGAAGTAAAAAAAGCATTAAGGAATGATTAAAAATAATTCCAAAAGTGATTTATTTAAATCACACCAGCATCTGCTCGCACTGTATGCAGGAGTTTATTATTTTTCCCCCATAATGACATCTACTGCTGCTAAGAGTGAAGGGTATTTTGTGTCAATGGCTGAAAAAAAAGAAAACTAGAGGAAGCAAAAAACATAAAAGGAAGCTGAAGACGTAATATAGACGGGATTGCCTTCTATGGTAGATTCACAAAGTATTCGGACCCCCCCCCCCCCCTTTCTTCGCATTTTGTGCTAAAATCATTTCAGCTCATTTTTTCCCTCATCAAGCAACACTCGATACCCCAGAATGGCAAAGCAAGAAAAGGATGTTATAATTAAAAAAAAAAAATTAAAAAACTGGAATATCCCATTGACACTACCATTCAGACCCTTTGTCGTGACATTTTATATTTGGCTCAGGTGCATCCCAATCTACTGATCATCAGTGAGATGTTTCTGCACCTTGTCTGGGGTCCACCTGCGGTCAATTCCCACAGATTGGACTCATTTTTCATTCTAACAGATGGTGCAGCACAAGCATTAGCATTATTTTATGAATCCTCATGTAAAGCACTTTGAGCTACATTATTTGTATGAAAATGTGCTATATAAATAAATGTTGTTGTTTTTATTAATTCTACACTGAATAGCATAGAAAAGAGACCTATGCATTGCATTTATCACTCAACAGATGGGGCATCAAAACATTTGTAGTAACAAAAAGCATTGCATTGCATTTTTCATTCCAACAGATGGGACATCAAAACATTTGTAGTAATAAAATGCACTGAATTTTTCATTCCAACAGATGGTGCAACACAAATATTAGCACTTCTTTTACAATTCCCATACCAAATGGCACATAAAAGAGACCTACGCATTGCATTTGTCATTCCAACAGATGGGATTCAAAAATTTTGTAGTAATAAAATGCATTGAATTTTTCATTCCAACAGATGGTGCAACACAAACATTAGCACTGCTTTTACAATTCCCATACCAAATGGCACATAAAAGAGACCTACGCATTGCATTTTTCATTTCAACAGATGGTGCAACACAAACATTAGCACTTCTTTTATGAATCCCAATCCAAATAGCATATAAAAGAGACCTATGCATTGCATTTTTCATTCCAACAGATGGGACATCAAAACATTTGTAGTAATAAAATACATTGAATTTTTCATTCCAACAGATGGCGCAACACAAACATTAGCACTTCTTTTATGATTCCCATA
The DNA here is from genome assembly GCF_900747795.2 of Erpetoichthys calabaricus. Taxonomy (NCBI): domain Eukaryota; kingdom Metazoa; phylum Chordata; class Cladistia; order Polypteriformes; family Polypteridae; genus Erpetoichthys; species Erpetoichthys calabaricus. The sequence goes on from NC_041408.2 coordinate 88,765,142, forward strand.
CCAAATGGCACATACAAGAGACCTACGCATTGCATTTTTCATTTCAACAGATGGTGCAACACAAACATTAGCACTTCTTTTACGATTCCCATACCAAAAGGCACATAAAAGAGACCCACGCATTGCATTTTTGATTCCAACACATGGTGCCACACAAACATTAGCACTGCTTTTATGAATCGCAATCCAAATACAGTGGAACCTCGAGATACGATCACCTCTGTATACGAGAAATTCAAAATACGAGGAAAGTATGAGCGAAAAATTTCAGATCTAAATACGAGCATTGGCTCACGTAACGAGCCACGAGCCAGGCTGTGGGTATAGCTCGCGGCTTAGGGAGGGGGCGTGGTAGCTGTAGCGAGCCGCAGGGCGATCTGCGGTGTCTGCGTTTCTCACCTAAGTGCACAGGTGGGATACTGCCCACATCCATGATTTGTCCTGTGGCTGATGGGCTGGGCAGGGTTGCCACCTGTCCTTTAAAATACGGAATCGTCCCGTATTTGAGATGAAATTGCGCGTCCCGTTTTGAATCAATACGTATGCGTCCCTTATTTTTTTGTATTAAAAGTGGTAACCCTAGCAGCTGCCATGTCTTCCCCGCATATATAGAGAAGCGCGAGCCGGTTAAGGGGGAGAAGTAAAAGAGAGGAGAGGAGAGAGAACGGAGGTTGCAGGAGGAGGCAGGAATCCGCAGCAGTAGGAAGTCGGTGCGAGAGAGCGAGCGAGTACAGGCGAGCCAAACAGCTGAAGCAGGACGGTGTAGAGAAGGTCAGCTGCATTAAGTGTCTCGCCTATTGCAGAGCCCGCATGGGAGAAGCAGGTGAGACGCTAACAGAGAAGAAGCACCGGGGATTGTCATCTGTTTTTTGAAGACTGCTTCCTGTTGACGTTTTAACCTTGTGCTAAAGGATTGTTATTCTTATGTACTTTAAACCTCCACTTCACAACTGTTTTAAGGATTATTTATTTAAAGATTTATTGAATGCTCTACTGCACTTTGGACACCTGTTTTGATTCTTTTAATAATCAGTTATATTATTTACCAGTGTTATTTATTAAAGGTAGACTACAGTATATAAAATTTATCAGTGTTATTTGTTAGGAAAATTGATTTTTTATGTTAATATATTTGGGATGTGGAACGGATTAACTGGATTTCCATTATTTTCAATGGGGACGTTGTTCTAGATACGAGAAAATTCGCTATACAAGCTCAGTGCTGGAACGAATTAAACTCATATCTAGAGGTTCCACTGTAGCATATAAAAGAGACCTATGCATTGCATTTTTTCATTCCAACAGATGGGACATCAAAACATTTGTAGTAATAAAATACATTGAATTTTTCATTCCAACAGATGGCGCAACACAAATATTAGCACTTCTTTTACAATTCCCATACCAAATGGCACATAAAAGAGACCTACACACTGCATTTGTCATTCCAGCAGATGGAACATCAAAACTTTTGTAGTAACAAAATGCATTGAATTTTTCATTCCAACAGATGGTGCAACACAGACATTAGCACTGCTTTTATGAATCTCGCACCAAATGCCAACACCTCATCATATAATAATAAAAGACCCCTGTGCATTGTATTTGTCATTCCAACAGATGGGACAATCAAAACATTTGTAGTAATAAAATGCATTGATTTTTTCATTCCAACAGATGGTGTAACACAAACATTAGCACTGCTTTTACAAATCTCACACCAAATAGCATATAAAAGAGACCTGTGCATTGCACTTGTCATTCCAACAGAGGGGGCATTACAAACATTTGTAATAATAAAATATATAGGTCTCTAAGCTCCCTTTTAAGAGGGCCAATGCTGTGTGTTTGCAGTGTAGAGCTTTTTTAGTTATTCTCCAGTATATATTGGCCATTTCTCTGATCACTGGCAGACAGGTCAAGAATATACCAGCCAAGCTTCACTCTATCATGCCCACTGTGCTGGAAGCCATTAACTGACAGACGAAGTGCTATATCCAGTTTTCGTATTGTATGGGTGCATACGTACATAAAACAGAACGCATTGTTACCAACGTAAAGAGAAAACGTGCAGCCGTGTCCGGTTTTCCTAACATAATTAGAGCACTTGACTGCACTTACACTGCAATAAAAGTGACAATGAAGCTAATTTTGTTAACCGTGAGCAGTGACATCCCATTAATGCTCAAGTCATCCAAGATGTGACTTGCAAACATTGTGTCTCGGTGGCCCGGGTCAGCCTGTGATTCATTCATTTTGAGCCAAAGCAGCTGTTACAGGTGCTGTTTGTGATGGCTGTCTTGTTGTTAAGGTAACTGGCTGAACCCTCTTTGTTTCATATGGCCTGCACTATTCATTATAACAGTAAACATATCATTACACGTGCCAGGTGATCATGGCTACCCACTCAGGAGTTGGCATCTTACACCTTTCCCAGACCCCCCAGAAGGCAGAGGAGAGGCGCTATAATGCCGCACATGATCCTTTGCTCTCAGCTGAAGAGCACAGCCAGACACTCTTAAATGCAGGAGGCGGAGTCTCAACGCATCAGGAGGGAGAGGCTGCTCTACCAGCCAATGAAGTCTGGCAGCTTCGTGATTGCATATGGATGAAGTTGATTAGCATGCTCCATATATGGATGTTTCAGGCGTGTTCACGTACGCCCGTTTACAAGGTGACTGATTTCTAAATGGTAAATTGCATTAAAATGTGAGCAAGGCAGGTTTTAGAAATGAGGCCACTGTACTTTTGAATGTGCCGCGAATGTCTAAAAAATTACAAATGTGCAAGTGACATGTGACTAAAATACTGTAAGTAAGGAGCACAAAAAAATAAAACTGAAAAACACTGCAGGCTTCAAGTCTCAGCTCCTGAAACCGAACCACTCTTTTGCTCGTATTAAAACAGGCAAAAGCTTGCAGAGCAAATGCTATGGAGTGATCCTTCATTATCGCTCATTTTAATAACATCATTCTGGTTAGATTCAAATGGCAGATATCCAGCGCTAATAATTTATTGTCCTCTCTAGGCTGGGATGGGCTTGTTATCAGAGATCTGCAGACGACAGCGCGTATAATCTGCATAGAATAAATCTGTACAAGAGTGGCCTTCCGGCGTGATTGGAGGCACTGAGATATTAATCGGAAGCACTGCAGTGCATGAAGGGATTAATAACACATTAACTTTTTCTACGATAAGCCTACTGGAAATTGACCCATCTCGGCACCCCGTAAAAGGGCCACGTGTGTAAAACGCCGCACAGCCGCCCACTTTCCATATCTGCTGCTCATTTCTATGGCGGGCATGGGAGGCTAGAAAACACGTGGAAAAAGGACAAATACGTTCATCAACATGCACTTCGCTAAACCTCAACGTGTCCTTGTCAGGGTCACAGGGTAAACAGAAGGAAAATTTCAAGATGCAATAATTAAGGACGCCAAGGTAACACTTTGGTTCAAGTACTGCAAAAATGCATCTGTTACTCATTTACTGATATCTAACAAGAGCTTACCAAAGAAATCTTAGGGTCTTCATAACACTTACAAAGCATCAGTAAAGTGTTGACTCATCTCTGCGATGTCACCGACTAACAAAACGTCACTTTGGAGTGGACTGAGGGGACTTAAATGAGACACGTTACTCTTGACATTCCATATTTAGTATATTAACAAGTATAGATAGATAGATAGAAAGATAGATAGATAGATAGATAGATAGATAGATAGATAGATAGATAGATAGATAGATAGATAGATAGATAGAAAAGGCACTATACAATAGATAGATATTACTGTATTAAAACAAATTTATGATATTTAATAGACATTGTGGCAAGCGGCTAGGGGTGGCACCCCTCCGGGATGCCCGGAAGGACTGGAAGAGGGCTTACGCCTCCTCCAGACCACGAGGGGGGAACCACAGGAACAGAGCTTAGAAACTCAACCATATAGGGGCCCGTGGTCACCACCAGGGGGCGCCCCAATGCCTGAGGAGCCCTGGCCCTCAGCACTTCCACTACACTCGGAAGTGCTGGGGGGAAGAAGACCAGGGACACCTGGAGTGCTTCCAGGTGAGCAGCCCGTACTTGGGAGTGCTGGTGAAAGCTAATCGGGAGGCACATGGAGCACATCCGGGTGTGTATAAAAGGGGCCGCCTCCCTCCATTCGATGGCTAGAGTCGGGTGGAAGAGAGACGGAGCTCGGAGGTGAGGAGTGGAGGCGGCCTGAAGAGAGGAAAAGGCATTGTAGAGGCCTGGACTTTGGGGGAGTTTTGGGGTTGTCTGTGCACTCTGTAAATAATAATAATGTATAAAAAACATGTGTTGAGTGAACCATTGCTGTCCGCCTGTCTGTGTCCGTGCCAGTTTCCACAACATACAGACCAACTGAGGCAGATATAAATTGGATTTAATGACAGATACAATGATTATATAATAGATGAACAGATATAAAGTGTTCTATACATAAAAAGTCTTCATACCCCTTCACTTTCTGCACACTTTATTGCATTGTTGATTTAATTTTAAAAGATACATTTGCCATTTTTGCACATCAGTCTGACAACATAAAAGCATGTTCTACATTAAAAAGAATCTGTACATTTGTATAGTGATTTAGGTTGTAAGGACAGGTTGTGATCTGCGGTGGGTTGGCACCCTGCCCAGGATTGTTTCCTGCCTTGTGCCCTGTGTTGGCTGGGATTGGCTCCAGCAGACCCCCGTGACCCTGTGTTTGGATTCAGCGGGGTTGGAAAATGGATGGATGGATGGACAGGTTGTGATGCAGTTGGCACACTCCCTTGAACCCTGGACATTAATAATCATAGACCGAGGATGGATTGGGCAATAAGGACACTTTGATACTGGATCCAGTGGAGCAGCCATGGGATGCACACTACATCCCCCAGAACATTTGGTGGCAGCACCCCTGGGTTGCATTGGGGCCACAATAGTGGAGCACTGAGGCTCATCCCTGTTGGGCTCCATGGCCACCACCAGGGGGAGCTGCGTGGCTTAACAAGCCCATGTGGGCTGGACTGCAGCCACACCCAGAAGTGCAGCGTGAAGTAGGTCAATGGGCACCTGGGGCACTTTCAGGGGTGCTATAAAAGGAGCCTGCAGCCACTACTCTAGCCGCCAGAGTCGGGAGGAGGAGGACGAAGCTGCCTGGGAGGAGTAGTGGAGGAAGAAGAGTGTGGTTTGGGGTGATTTACTTTGGGTGTTGTTTTGGGACAGTGTTGGGCTTGTGGGGATTACGGGGAAGACGTGTCCCACAGATGAAGAAAAATAAAAGTTCTTTTTGTTTATTTTACACATGCCTCCGTTGTCAGCCTGTGTCGGGTTGACGCCTATATAGCGCCTTTGCCACAACAGATAGATAGATATAGATAGATAGATATATAGTGCCTTTCATATCTATCTATCTAAGATAGACAGATAGATATGAAAGGCACTATATAGATAGATAGATAGATAGATAGATAGATAGATAGATAGATAGATAGATAGATAGATAGATAGATAGATAGATAGACCGACCTACCTACCTTTGTTTGTCCTGGTGGTAAATATGGTGTTTTACAGAAGCTCTTCAAGTAGATAAATAGATAAGTAAGTAAATATATATTAACATTTATTTGCTTACAAGATCCAAAGCAGCTTATATTATGAGGCTTGGGCCTGTTTGTTCAGCAAGTGTATTAGGACGGGTAACAAAAAGCTGATTGCCACGACTGAAAAGATGTAATAACTAATAAATATACAATCAATAAAGCAATTAAACTTAGTCTAACAACAAATTAACCAACAATATTAGGCGGAGTGGTGGCTCTGAGGCTAGGGATCTGCACTGGTATTCGGAAGGTTGCCGGTTCGAATCCCATAAATACCAACAGGGACTCTGTTCTGTTGGGCCCTTGAGCAAGGAAGGTCCTTAACCTGCAATTGCTGAGCGCTTTGAGTAGTGAGAAAAGCGCAATATAAATGTAAAGAATTAACAATATAAAAAATCTCAAAGCACAGTTTTTTTTCCTTCCACTATCAATTTGACAGATATTCACACAACAGGCGGCTCTTCAATTGTTTCTTAAACACACTGAGGGAGTCAGCAGCTATGACAGGTACAGCTGTGTATCGTCAGCATATCACTGATAAGACAACCCATAGGACTGGATGATGGAGCCCAGCGAGGTGGTGTACAGAGAGAAAAGGAGAGGACCCAGCACCGATCCTTGGGGTACACCAGTGCATGTCTGGTGTGCCTTTGACAATTCTCCTCGCTAGGACACATTGTAGGATCTGCCCGAGATGTAGGACTCAAACCATCTGAGAGCAATCCAGTGATGCCAAGGTCAGAGATGATGGCAAGATAGATGTCATGGTTGACTTTGTCAAAAGCAGAGGAGAGATATACACATAAACTTTGATCTGAACACACACTGGAATGACTATAAAACAACAAAATCCAAAAGAAAAAAAAAAGTTCTGACTTGGCATTCCCAATCCCAGTAAGGCGCTATACAGGTATGAAGGAGCACCCCCCCCCCCCCCCATCATGCTTCCTGTTGCACTTCTACTGAATGATTTGTTGCCTGAAAGTCCTCAGAGCTGGTGTGCCACAGAGAAGGTGTGCAGCATTGTTCATAACGACACTCGGTTTTGTTTTAATTCGCTTCTCCACTATGACTTCCAGAGGGTCCATTGTATGTCCCATAACTGAGCCTGCCTTTTAAATTAGTTTGTTGATTCGGTGGGCCTCATTCGCAGGGATATTACCAGGCCAGCACACCACACTGGCCATCACAAAATTGTACAAAATGTAGAGGACATCACTTGTCACATTAAAGACACACAGTCTCCTAAGGAAAAACATTCTGCTCTGTCCTTTCTTCCATAGTTCCCGTGTGTTACAAGTCCAGTCCAACCTGTCATTATTGTGGACCACTTTTACATCCACTCCCTGCATAGTGACCGGACACAGAGGCTGTTTGGTGCAGTGAAAGTCAATAAACAGTTTGTTGCTTTGGCTGATGTTAAGTTGCAGATAATTCTCAAAGTTCTCCCCCTGACTCCTCTCCTTTGTCTCATCCCCTTTATTGAAACCCCCCATAAGTGCAGAATCATCTATCTAGTCTGAGATGTGCGGAGTGAAGAGAGTGGCAGACAGGCCTGCTCCTTGTGGTGCTCCAGTGTTGCTCACATTTACATTTACATTTACATCATTTAGCAGACGCTCTTATCCAGAGCGACTTACAACAGTGTTTGTTAGTTTTTTCGCATACCCCTTGGGGTCAGAGCGCAGGGTCAGCCATTGTACAGCGCCCCCTGGAGCAATTACAGGTTAACGGCCTTGCTCAAGGGCCCAGCAGAGTAGGATCTCTTTTGGCAGTGACGGGGATTCGAACCGGCAACCTTCGGGATACCAGCGCAGATCCTTAGCCTCAGAGCCACCACTCCGCTCACACAGTCCTTGAGTCTCACACACTGGTGGTCTGCCCCACAGATGGTCCATCATCAGGACCCCACAGGCTCATCCACCTCATATCTCTAAATTTACCCCTTAACAGAGAAGCCTGAATGGTTTTCAAGACACGGGAGAAATCAAACTCAGTGTTGCCAGCTTTGTCCAGGAACGAATAATTGAATCCTCCACTCCATTCTTTGTCCCATAGGAAAACTGCAGTGGGTCCAGGTGGTCTACCAACAAGAAGAGTCATACAGTCCAGGACCAGCATCTCAAAGGACTTCATGATATGAGATGTAAGTACCACTGGTTTGTAGTCATTAGCTATAGGACACGTTAACATTGGCAGTGCACCATCTATTGAAATGTATTTTGGAACGCATTGCATTTGTCATTCCAACAGAAGGCGCATCACAGACATGTGTATGTAGTAATGCAATTTATTACTATACATGTCTGCGATGTGCCATCTGTTGGAATGACAAAATGCAACCCTCTCCAGGGTTTATTCCTGCCTTGAGCCCTATGCCTTATCGGTTAAGCTCCAGCTTCTCTGTGATCCTGCTCAGTAAAGTAAAGCACGTTTAGAAGGTGGATGGACGGACATTACACTTGTAGACCTGAGCAATGACTATAGTTAAAACAGTGAACTGAAACAACAATTCCAGAAACACGCAGAGACCGACCACAATGTGTGATGAAGAGAATGTCAGGTGCACAGTCTCCATTCACCTTACTCTGTCATGACTGAAGAAAACTTACAGAGCCCGGGGGGCTACTGACTGAGACCTCCGATGGCTCTCCTCCACTATCTGGCAATATTCACGACGGTATAAACAAGCTGCAGTGTAAATGGCTTCCAATTTATTGAGAAAACGCAGGTCGCAGCAGACGCAGTCAAAGCAGGCACAGTCAAGGGACTGGAGCAAATCCCACAACGCTCAGTATTAGTGTAATTTAATAAATATTTACACTGATTAAATGGTGGTCACATATGCTAATGTCAGATTTAATTGCAGTCAATAAACTGCAGCATTAAAGTTTGTTAATTGCAATCTGGCAACTTGAGTGCTTTACGACTAGAGCCCTCCAAAATAACCAGAGGAAAAAAATCCTTAACTTTTTAAAAAGGACAATCTGTTTATTTAGTGTTTAATTCAAACTTACACACACACTGCAGCAGGACACTGGTCACAATGCAAGATGCTGGACCAAAACAGCATTAAAATAAAAAGATTTTTAAGATTTGATATACTTTGTTAATCCTCATGGGGAAATTGTCTATTTGCATGAATCTTTGGGGGGGTCAGAGTGCAGGGTCAGCCATTATACAGCGCCCCCTGGAGTCATTTTCAGGTTAAAGGCCCAACGGAGGAAGATCCCATTTGGCAGTAATGGGGTTTGAACCGGCGCAGAGCCTAAGCCACAGAGCCACCAATCCACGAAAGAGTCCTTCTTCAGGATAGCTAAGAAAGTGTAATATCATATAATGAAACATAAATAAACGAAAGACCTGTGTGTGTGTGTGTGTGTGTGTGTGTGTGTGTGTGTGTGTGTGGAGCAGTCTGCTCTGTTCACGCTCAACCACTAGATGGTGCATGCGTGCACTTTTACATTTTTCGGCACTTGCATGGGCCAACTGGTGGCTCTGAGGCTCTGCACTGGTAATCGGAAGGTTGCTTTTTCGAATCCCGTAAACGGCAAAAGTCAATGTCAATTTATTTATATAGCACATTTAAAACAGCATAGTAATGCTAAGCGACTCTGAGCCTGTCCTGAGTATGACGTCAATCTGCAGCCAGCCCTGCATGTAGGCCCTCCAACCTGCAGGGAAAAATCTAGGGGGTTAGTGGCAGAATTGGCACTCCAGTGTGGAAGAATAATTTTAGGGTAACATAGCATTCATCTTAAAGAAATGTGGGAAACCAAATAAAGGTCAAGTGAACAACAAAATGTACACTGAAATATAAGATTTGAGATGGTCAAGTACAGAAAGTACCAGAAGAAAGGTTGATGTAATATACAAAATGTCCTGAAGGATGACTAAGAAATCAGTAGATGTACTATAAGCAACAAGAATGTCTGTCAGTCATTTTCCGTCCTGCTATATCCTAACTACAGGGTCACGGGGGTCTGCTGGAGCCAATCCCAGCCAGCACAGGGCGCAAGGCAGGAACAAATGCCCTGGCAGGGTGCCAGCCCACTGCAGTGCACATACACCCACTAGGGACAATTTAGGTTCGCCAATACACCTGCTTGTCTTTGGACTGTGGGAGGAAACCCACGAAGACATGGGGAGAACATGCAAACTCCACGCAGGGAGGACCCAGGAAGCGAACCCAGGACTCCTTACTGCGAGGCAGCAGGGCTACAGCAATGAATGGACAATTGTTATATGCACAGAAACTTCTAGGGTGGTGTCTCATCTCAAAGGTATAAGAACCACCAGAATATAATAGACTTTTATTTTATATAAATCATAAACCAACCAGAGTAAAATAAATGCATTGATTGACACTGTATGCAAAATTCAACAGTTTATAAAATGAACCTCTATCCTTTGTTGCTTGGACTATTCTGACCGTGCTGTAACAGACTGCTTTTGATGAATGCTCCCTGTTGTGATGTGAAATTTTGCAAACAAGTTGATAAATATTTTGTATGTCTTTATTTGTAATTTAGGCAAAGCAATGCAGTATTAGTGTTACATTAGTGAGAAGCATTCTAGTTTACCCCTGTCTTTTAGGAATGGGTCTCTTTGAATTTTACGACAGAGTTTGGGGGGGGTTGAATTGCCTTAACCAAGTTTGGCTAATGTTTCTCTGAAGTCTCTCAGTCAACCCCCATAGAAAAGTCAGGCTGCCTAACGGCCAAGCTTTACCTTAACATATGGTTTTAGGGGATGGCAGGTGTGAAGATGTTCTATTCCCCCATTGGTCTGAAGTATGGCTGTTTGGAACTGGCTTGTATCAGAAGCCTTTAAGTACCATGAAGTCCTATTGGCTATTGGGGTTGGACAGAGAATCTATAAATTTGATTGCTTAACCTCACTCACTCTCTCTCTTACCAAACTGATGCATGAACTGAAAAGGACAACACAATGAAGAGCACAGCTCGGCAGCCATATTGAGACAGGCATGCGGCCTGTGCTGAAGAAAGCTGACCACAAATGATGCCTTAAATAGAGACATTTTTAAGTAACTAACAAGTCTGTGTGCCGCCTGAACTACACATCACCATTTAATCAGGTTGCATGGTTGCCAATATTCAAATGTACTTTGCATAATGTTATTATTTATGAATATTACCAGTAATACATTGTTTAAATTGTAACTGAACTCCAGCTTGTCTTTTACTACACCTAACTGCCTGAGGTTATAGATGTAGAAGGGAAGGAGAGGAGAAGTTATCCTCTTAATAAAACCCTTGTGTGCGTCCATGTGTCCGTGTGTGTGTCTTTTGGTGAAGTGCGCATGCGCGGGGCACGGTGCGATGCTTCAAAAGGCTGCCTGACGCGTCACACAAGACAGAAAGGGCGGGACCTATAAAATATTGCGTGACCGATCCAATCGGATTTCAGAAAATGAGGTAAGACCTAAAACATAATGCACGAAAAATCCAATCGGGTACTGAGACGCGGAGACCAGCTTCCCAAAGAGGTGGGATTAGTGTTTGTGGTTGTGCAAGTGTTCACTCGAGGATGTCAGATTTGCGATTAAGAAGCTTGGCCCGGTAAAGTGTAAAGTGTCAGTCGTTGAAGGGGTTTTCCTAAATATACGAATTTTCATGATATTACAATACGATGACTTTTAAAAGTAGATTTATTTTTGCGCACATAAAATCTGTTGGTGGGGAGCCACCACACATACAATAATCAGCTGCACGTCAGCACAGATTAAAATACTTGCTGGGGAACTGCACAGTACTTGCTGGAGAGATGCCACAGGCACGATTATCAGCTGCATGCCACACATTATATCAGTTGCTGGGAGACTCTGCTGGTTACCCACTGTTGTGACAGAAAATTAAACGCATATTACGGAGATCAAAGCCAGTATTACTGCCAGAGAAAATTACAGGCATTTTACGGAAATACAATGCAGTATTACTGCGAGAGAAAATTAAAGGCACACAAGACAGTGACGCATATTACAGCCACATACAAGCCAGGATTACTGTAACAGAAAATAGACGGTCCCTTGCCATTTAATATAGACTGTTCCTTCTAATGTTTATGCACTACTGTTCTAGTGCCCGTTATTGTAATGGGCTTAATGTCTAGTATACTATAATACCTTATAAACAGTTGTAAGTGTGTGAGATTTGAGGCATTCTGACAAAGGCTACATGTCAATAACACAAAAGAGGAAGGTAGAACAATATATTACTCTACCAAGACAAAACACTCCCTCCAAGGCATTTTGCCGAGGAGTAATTAAAAGATACAATGAACAGCTTTTCTCCTGCCTGATTACTGAATTGTCCTGTTAGAGGATGTTTCTTTCTTTAATAAGGTGTTAAATTTCGACCACACCAGCCACCATAATAAAAACCTCCCACTGGTTCCATTCCATCTGAACTAGTGTGGTGCTGAGGTGTCACCCGTTGCATGGCTGCACTCGGAGTCCTAATCTGGGATCCTGAGTTGGTTTGTCGTGTGGTGAGTGCGGCAATGCGCTGTATCACCTAACCTGCATGCACCTCACTTCTCACTATGATAGAATGCTGTGCAGCAAACGGCAACATCACGCTAATAACACAGATGAAGAGACACAACGTCGAAATAAAGCAACCGTGGTGGCTCAACAAACGTGTAAGTGAAACACCTTAGCCGTGGTGGGCAAGGTGTGAAGTTTTCACTAAAAAACATCGGGAGGGATTTTCTCGAGACAAAGATTAACAGTACGGATAAGGTGTGGTGTCACCAGTGTCTTCTTAACGAAAGCCAGTGGGGCAGCAAGCACAGGTGGGTCCACGTCCTCTGCACTGGGTCATTGTGAAGAGTTAGCTGACGCCTCTCCAAGTTGAGAAATAGAGTAAAACCGCTAGAGAAGTCTTCGGGTTGTTTTTTTGTCCTGAAGAGCACACACAGCCAGTAATAAATATAAAGCTGAATTTGTCTTTGGGGGAGCCGAGTGGTCTCTTAGCCTTGAAACCCCCTGCAGGTTTATTTACTCCAGGATGTCACCGGAGGGAGTGTTTATGTTCCTGTCCTCCCTGGCTATCTGACCACAGCAGCGGACTTGTTGTTATTAACATTAGAGAGTTCCAATTGACTTTTCTAATTCAATCCATTTTGAACACCTCTGTGACTTCTATGGCACACTTGGTTATCTGTGGTATGTTATTAAGTTAGCATTTATTTACTGTATTGCTTATTATTTTGTACATTTATTTTTTTTTTCTATTTCAATGTATTTATTTTTCTTTGTAATTCCATTTCTTTTTTTCTTTAACTTCCTATAAAGCAGGGTGGAGTGGTGCCTCTGAGGCCGGGGATCTGTGCCGGTAATCAGAAGGTTGCCGGTTCAAATCCCATAAACACCAGGAGTGATTCTACTCCGTAAAGAATTTAGGGGGTAAGTGTTGACTGTGAGGGCGGCACGGTGGCGCAGTGGGTAGCGCTGCTGACTCGCAGTTGGGAGACCTGGGGACCTGGGTTCGCTTCCTGGGTCCTCCCTGCATGGAGTTTGCAATGTCTCCCCGTGTCTGCGTGGGTTTCCTCCGGGCGCTCCGGTTTCCTCCCACAGTCCAAAGACATGCAGGTTAGGTGGATTGGCGATTCTAAAATTGGCCTTAGTGTGTGCTTGGTGTGTGTGTGTGTTTGTGTGTGTCCTGCGGTGGGTTGGCACCCTGCCCAGGATTGGTTCCTGCCTTGTGCCCTGTGTTGGCTGGGATTGGCTCCAGCAGACCCCCGTGACCCTGTGTTCGGATTCAGCGGGTTGGATAATGGATGGATGGATGTTGACTGTGACCTGAATTTTAAATCACATATTAATCAGATCACTAGGACAGCATTTTTTCACTTAAGAAATATAGCAAAAGTTAGACCTCTTATAACATTGCAAAATGCTGAGAAATTAGTTCACACTTTTGTTTTCAGTCGACTAGCTTACTGTAATGCACTCCTCTCAGGACTACCCCAAAAAAAAGACATAAATTGATTGTAACTAGTGTAGAATGCTAGAATCCTAACTAGGAAAAGAAAATCCGAGGACATTTCTCCAGTTTTGATGTCACTACACTGGTTACCTGTGTCATTCAGAATTGACTTTAAAATTCTGCTTATGGTTTACAAAGCCTTAAATAATCTCGCTCCATCTTATATATCGGAATGTCTGACGTCTTATATTCCAAATCGTAACCTTAGATCTTCAAATGAGGGTCGGCTTAGAATTCCAAGAGCAAAACTTAAAAGAAGTGGTGAGGCGGGCGGCCTTCTGCTGTTAGGCACCTAAAATCTGGAATAGCCTGCCAGTAGGAATTCGCCAGGCTAATACGGTGGAGCACTTTAAAAAACTGCTGAAAACACATTACTGTAACATGGCCTTCTCATAACTTCATTTTAGTTTAATACTGATGCTCTGTATATTCTATTAATTATCATACCTTTTGATGGTGGCTCTAAAATCTGTACTAACCCCTACTCTCTCTTCTGTTTTTTTTTCCCCCGGTAGCGACCTGCGCCACCACCACCTGATCAAAGCACCGTGATGTTCCTACAGTGATGGATTAAAAGCCAGAAGTCTGCATGACCATCATCATCAAGTCCTTCCATGAGAACCCTAAATACAAAGAGGACTGTTCCATTTATGTGAGGTAGAATGCCCAGAAGGGGCTGGTCAGGTGGTCTCGTGGCCTCGGAGCCCCTGCAGATTTTATTTTTTTTCTCCAGCCGTCTGGAGTTTTTTTGTTTTTTCTGTCCTCCCTGGCCATCGGACCTTACTCTTATTCTATGCTAATTAGTGTTGTCTTATTTTAATTCTTACTTTGTCTTTTATTTTTCTTTTCTTCATT